>NC_140067.1:25578849-25639513 GCF_963513975.1 Fringilla coelebs
GGGCCTTTTAGTTTGCGGAAGCCTGACCCCTAGGCGTAACCCTAACCCTAACCCTAACCCTAAGCAGGGCAGCCAATCAGCCTAGGGTTAGGGCAGGGCCAAGGAGAAAGCCCTTGAGGAGGCCAGCTTGTGGCAGTTTTGCGATGCCCCTGGGATGCCCTTTGCAGCTGCAGTGTGCCCGGAGCCCTGGGCCTTTAGTTTGCGGAAGCCTGACCCCTAGGCGTAACCCTAACCCTAACCCTAACCCTAACCCTAACCCTAGGCAGGGCAGCCAATCAGCCTAGGGTTAGGGCAGGGGCCAAGGAGAAAGCCCTCGAGGAGGCCAGCTTGTGGCAGTTTTGCGATGCCCCTGGGATGCCCTTTGCAGCTGCAGTGTGCCCGGAGCCCTGGGCCTTTTAGTTTGCGGAAGCCTGACCCCTAGGCGTAACCCTAACCCTAACCCTAGGCAGGGAAGCCAATCAGCCTAGGGTTAGGGCAGGGGCCAAGGAGAAAGCCCTCGAGGAGGCCAGCTTGTGGCAGTTTTGCGATGCCCCTGGGATGCCCTTTGCAGCTGCAGTGTGCCCGGAGCCCTGGGCCTTTTAGTTTGCGGAAGCCTGACCCCTAGGCGTAAACCTAACCCTAACCCTAGGCAGGGAAGCCAATCAGCCTAGGGTCTAGGGCAGGGGCCAAGGAGAAAGCCCTCGAGGAGGCCAGCTTGTGGCAGTTTTGCGATGCCCCTGGGATGCCCTTTGCAGCTGCAGTGTGCCCGGAGCCCTGGGCCTTTTAGTTTGCGGAAGCCTGACCCCTAGGCGTAACCCTAACCCTAACCCTAACCCTAACCCTAAGCAGGGCAGCCAATCAGGCTAGGGTTAGGGCAGGGGCCAAGGAGAAAGCCCTCGAGGAGGCCAGCTTGTGGCAGTTTTGCGATGCCCCTGGGATGCCCTTTGCAGCTGCAGTGTGCCCGGAGCCCTGGGCCTTTTAGTTTGCGGAAGCCTGACCCTAGGCGTAACCCTAACCCAACCCTAACCCTAGGCAGGGCAGCCAATCAGCCTAGGGTTAGGGCAGGGGCCAAGGAGAAAGCCCTCGAGGAGGCCAGCTTGTGGCAGTTTTGCGATGCCCCTGGGATGCCCTTTGCAGCTGCAGTGTGCCCGGAGCCCTGGGCCTTTTAGTTTGCGGAAGCCTGACCCCTAGGCGTAACCCTAACCCTAACCCTAGGCAGGGAAGCCAATCAGCCTAGGGTTAGGGCAGGGGCCAAGGAGAAATCCCTCGAGGAGGCCAGCTTGTGGCAGTTTTGCGATGCCCCTGGGATGCCCTTTGCAGCTGCAGTGTGCCCGGAGCCCTGGGCCTTTTAGTTTGCGGAAGCCTGACCCCTAGGCGTAACCCTAACCCTAACCCTAACCCTAGGCAGGGCAGCCAATCAGCCTAGGGTTAGGGCAGGGGCCAAGGAGAAAGCCCTCGAGGAGGCCAGCTTGTGGCAGTTTTGCGATGCCCCTGGGATGCCCTTTGCAGCTGCAGTGTGCCCGGAGCCCTGGGCCTTTTAGTTTGCGGAAGCCTGACCCTAGGCGTAACCCTAACCCTAACCCTAACCCTAGGCAGGGCAGCCAATCAGGCTAGGGTTAGGGCAGGGGCCAAGGAGAAAGCCCTCGAGGAGGCCAGCTTGTGGCAGTTTTGCGATGCCCTGGGATGCCCTTTGCAGCTGCAGTGTGCCCGGAGCCCTGGGCCTTTTAGTTTGCGGAAGCCTGACCCCTAGGCGTAACCCTAACCCTAACCCTAACCCTAGGCAGGGCAGCCAATCAGGCTAGGGTTAGGGCAGGGGCCAAGGAGAAAGCCCTCGAGGAGGCCAGCTTGTGGCAGTTTTGCGATGCCCCTGGGATGCCCTTTGCAGCTGCAGTGTGCCCGGAGCCCTGGGCCTTTTAGTTTGCGGAAGCCTGACCCCTAGGCGTAACCCTAACCCTAACCCTAACCCTAGGCAGGGCAGCCAATCAGCCTAGGGTTAGGGCAGGGGCCAAGGCCAAGGAGAAAGCCCTCGAGGAGGCCAGCTTGTGGCAGTTTTGCGATGCCCCTGGGATGCCCTTTGCAGCTGCAGTGTGCCCGGAGCCCTGGGCCTTTTAGTTTGCGGAAGCCTGACCCCTAGGCGTAACCCTAACCCTAACCCTAGGCAGGGCAGCCTAGGGTTAGGGCAGGGGCCAAGGAGAAAGCCCCTCGAGGAGGCCAGCTTGTGGCAGTTTTGCGATGCCCCTGGGATGCCCTTTGCAGCTGCAGTGTGCCCGGAGCCCTGGGCCTTTTAGTTTGCGGAAGCCTGACCCCTAGGCGTAACCCTAACCCTAACCCTAACCCTAACCCTAACCCTAGGCAGGGCAGCCAATCAGGCTAGGGTTAGGGCAGGGGCCAAGGAGAAAGCCCTCGAGGAGGCCAGCTTGTGGCAGTTTTGCGATGCCCCTGGGATGCCCTTTGCAGCTGCAGTGTGCCCGGAGCCCTGGGCCTTTTAGTTTGCGGAAGCCTGACCCCTAGGCGTAACCCCTAACCCTAACCCTAGGCAGGGCAGCCAATCAGGCTAGGGTTAGGGCAGGGGCCAAGGAGAAAGCCCTCGAGGAGGCCAGCTTGTGGCAGTTTTGCGATGCCCCTGGGATGCCCTTTGCAGCTGCAGTGTGCCCGGAGCCCTGGGCCTTTTAGTTTGCGGAAGCCTGACCCCTAGGCGTAACCCTAACCCTAACCCTAGGCAGGGCAGCCAATCAGCCTAGGGTTAGGGCAGGGGCCAAGGAGAAAGCCCTCGAGGAGGCCAGCTTGTGGCAGTTTTGCGATGCCCCTGGGATGCCCTTTGCAGCTGCAGTGTGCCCGGAGCCCTGGGCCTTTTAGTTTGCGGAAGCCTGACCCCTAGGCGTAACCCTAACCCTAACCCTAGGCAGGGAAGCCAATCAGCCTAGGGTTAGGGCAGGGGCCAAGGAGAAAGCCCTCGAGGAGGCCAGCTTGTGGCAGTTTTGCGATGCCCCTGGGATGCCCTTTGCAGCTGCAGTGTGCCCGGAGCCCTGGGCCTTTTAGTTTGCGGAAGCCTGACCCCTAGGCGTAACCCTAACCCTAACCCTAGGCAGGGAAGCCAATCAGCCTAGGGTTAGGGCAGGGGCCAAGGAGAAAGCCCTCGAGGAGGCCAGCTTGTGGCAGTTTTGCGATGCCCCTGGGATGCCCTTTGCAGCTGCAGTGTGCCCGGAGCCCTGGGCCTTTTAGTTTGCGGAAGCTTGACCCCTAGGCGTAACCCTAACCCTAACCCTAACCCTAGGCAGGGCAGCCAATCAGGCTAGGGTTAGGGCAGGGGCCAAGGAGAAAGCCCTCGAGGAGGCCAGCTTGTGGCAGTTTTGCGATGCCCCTGGGATGCCCTTTGCAGCTGCAGTGTGCCCGGAGCCCTGGGCCTTTTAGTTTGCGGAAGCCTGACCCCTAGGCGTAACCCTAACCCTAACCCTAACCCTAACCCTAAGCAGGGCAGCCAATCAGGCTAGGGTTAGGGCAGGGGCCAAGGAGAAAGCCCTCGAGGAGGCCAGCTTGTGGCAGTTTTGCGATGCCCCTGGGATGCCCTTTGCAGCTGCAGTGTGCCCGGAGCCCTGGGCCTTTTAGTTTGCGGAAGCCTGACCCCTAGGCGTAACCCTAACCCTAACCCTAACCCTAACCCTAACCCTAGGCAGGGCAGCCAATCAGCCTAGGGTTAGGGCAGGGGCCAAGGAGAAAGCCCTCGAGGAGGCCAGCTTGTGGCAGTTTTGCGATGCCCCTGGGATGCCCTTTGCAGCTGCAGTGTGCCCGGAGCCCTGGGCCTTTTAGTTTGTGGAAGCCTGACCCCTAGGCGTAACCCTAACCCTAACCCTAACCCTAACCCTAGGCAGGGCAGCCAATCAGCCTAGGGTTAGGGCAGGGGCCAAGGAGAAAGCCCTCGAGGAGGCCAGCTTGTGGCAGTTTTGCGATGCCCCTGGGATGCCCTTTGCAGCTGCAGTGTGCCCGGAGCCCTGGGCCTTTTAGTTTGCGGAAGCCTGACCCCTAGGCGTAACCCTAACCCTAACCCTAGGCAGGGCAGCCAATCAGCCTAGGGTTAGGGCAGGGGCCAAGGAGAAAGCCCTCGAGGAGGCCAGCTTGTGGCAGTTTTGCGATGCCCCTGGGATGCCCTTTGCAGCTGCAGTGTGCCCGGAGCCCTGGGCCTTTTAGTTTGCGGAAGCCTGACCCCTAGGCGTAACCCTAACCCTAACCCTAGGCAGGGCAGCCAATCAGCCTAGGGTTAGGGCAGGGGCCAAGGAGAAAGCCCTCGAGGAGGCCAGCTTGTGGCAGTTTTGCGATGCCCCTGGGATGCCCTTTGCCGCTGCAGTGTGCCCGGAGCCCTGGGCCTTTTAGTTTGCGGAAGCCTGACCCCTAGGCGTAACCCTAACCCTAACCCTAACCCTAGGCAGGGCAGCCAATCAGGCTAGGGTTAGGGCAGGGGCCAAGGAGAAAGCCCTCGAGGAGGCCAGCTTGTGGCAGTTTTGCGATGCCCCTGGGATGCCCTTTGCAGCTGCAGCGTGCCCGGAGCCCTGGGCCTTTTAGTTTGCGGAAGCCTGACCCCTAGGCGTAACCCTAACCCTAACCCTAACCCTAACCCTAGGCAGGGCAGCCAATCAGCCTAGGGTTAGGGCAGGGGCCAAGGAGAAAGCCCTCGAGGAGGCCAGCTTGTGGCAGTTTTGCGATGCCCCTGGGATGCCCTTTGCAGCTGCAGTGTGCCCGGAGCCCTGGGCCTTTTAGTTTGCGGAAGCCTGACCCCTAGGCGTAACCCTAACCCTAACCCTAGGCAGGGAAGCCAATCAGCCTAGGGTTAGGGCAGGGGCCAAGGAGAAATCCCTCGAGGAGGCCAGCTTGTGGCAGTTTTGCGATGCCCCTGGGATGCCCTTTGCAGCTGCAGTGTGCCCGGAGCCCTGGGCCTTTTAGTTTGCGGAAGCCTGACCCCTAGGCGTAACCCTAACCCTAACCCTAACCCTAGGCAGGGCAGCCAATCAGGCTAGGGTTAGGGCAGGGGCCAAGGAGAAAGCCCTCGAGGAGGCCAGCTTGTGGCAGTTTTGCGATGCCCCTGGGATGCCCTTTGCAGCTGCAGTGTGCCCGGAGCCCTGGGCCTTTTAGTTTGCGGAAGCCTGACCCCTAGGCGTAACCCTAACCCTAACCCTAACCCTAGGCAGGGCAGCCAATCAGGCTAGGGTTAGGGCAGGGGCCAAGGAGAAAGCCCTCGAGGAGGCCAGCTTGTGGCAGTTTTGCGATGCCCCTGGGATGCCCTTTGCAGCTGCAGTGTGCCCGGAGCCCTGGGCCTTTTAGTTTGCGGAAGCCTGACCCCTAGGTGTAACCCTAACCCTAACCCTAACCCTAGGCAGGGCAGCCAATCAGGCTAGGGTTAGGGCAGGGGCCAAGGAGAAAGCCCTCGAGGAGGCCAGCTTGTGGCAGTTTTGCGATGCCCCTGGGATGCCCTTTGCAGCTGCAGTGTGCCCGGAGCCCTGGGCCTTTTAGTTTGCGGAAGCCTGACCCCTAGGCGTAACCCTAACCCTAACCCTAACCCTAACCCTAGGCAGGGCAGCCAATCAGCCTAGGGTTAGGGCAGGGGCCAAGGAGAAAGCCCTCGAGGAGGCCAGCTTGTGGCAGTTTTGCGATGCCCCTGGGATGCCCTTTGCAGCTGCAGTGTGCCCGGAGCCCTGGGCCTTTTAGTTTGCGGAAGCCTGACCCCTAGGCGTAACCCTAACCCTAACCCTAGGCAGGGCAGCCAATCAGCCTAGGGTTAGGGCAGGGGCCAAGGAGAAAGCCCTCGAGGAGGCCAGCTTGTGGCAGTTTTGCGATGCCCCTGGGATGCCCTTTGCAGCTGCAGTGTGCCCGGAGCCCTGGGCCTTTTAGTTTGCGGAAGCCTGACCCCTAGGCGTAACCCTAACCCTAACCCTAACCCTAGGCAGGGCAGCCAATCAGGCTAGGGTTAGGGCAGGGGCCAAGGAGAAAGCCCTCGAGGAGGCCAGCTTGTGGCAGTTTTGCGATGCCCCTGGGATGCCCTTTGCAGCTGCAGTGTGCCCGGAGCCCTGGGCCTTTTAGTTTGCGGAAGCCTGACCCCTAGGCGTAACCCTAACCCTAACCCTAACCCTAGGCAGGGCAGCCAATCAGGCTAGGGTTAGGGCAGGGGCCAAGGAGAAAGCCCTCGAGGAGGCCAGCTTGTGGCAGTTTTGCGATGCCCCTGGGATGCCCTTTGCAGCTGCAGTGTGCCCGGAGCCCTGGGCCTTTTAGTTTGCGGAAGCCTGACCCCTAGGCGTAACCCTAACCCTAACCCTAGGCAGGGCAGCCAATCAGCCTAGGGTTAGGGCAGGGGCCAAGGAGAAAGCCCTCGAGGAGGCCAGCTTGTGGCAGTTTTGCGATGCCCCTGGGATGCCCTTTGCAGCTGCAGTGTGCCCGGAGCCCTGGGCCTTTTAGTTTGCGGAAGCCTGACCCCTAGGCGTAACCCTAACCCTAACCCTAACCCTAACCCTAACCCTAGGCAGGGCAGCCAATCAGGCTAGGGTTAGGGCAGGGGCCAAGGAGAAAGCCCTCGAGGAGGCCAGCTTGTGGCAGTTTTGCGATGCCCCTGGGATGCCCTTTGCAGCTGCAGTGTGCCCGGAGCCCTGGGCCTTTTAGTTTGCGGAAGCCTGACCCCTAGGCGTAACCCTAACCCTAACCCTAGGCAGGGCAGCCAATCAGGCTAGGGTTAGGGCAGGGGCCAAGGAGAAAGCCCTCGAGGAGGCCAGCTTGTGGCAGTTTTGCGATGCCCCTGGGATGCCCTTTGCAGCTGCAGTGTGCCCGGAGCCCTGGGCCTTTTAGTTTGCGGAAGCCTGACCCCTAGGCGTAACCCTAACCCTAACCCTAACCCTAGGCAGGGCAGCCAATCAGCCTAGGGTTAGGGCAGGGGCCAAGGAGAAAGCCCTCGAGGAGGCCAGCTTGTGGCAGTTTTGCGATGCCCCTGGGATGCCCTTTGCAGCTGCAGTGTGCCCGGAGCCCTGGGCCTTTTAGTTTGCGGAAGCCTGACCCCTAGGCGTAACCCTAACCCTAACCCTAGGCAGGGCAGCCAATCAGCCTAGGGTTAGGGCAGGGGCCAAGGAGAAAGCCCTCGAGGAGGCCAGCTTGTGGCAGTTTTGCGATGCCCCTGGGATGCCCTTTGCAGCTGCAGTGTGCCCGGAGCCCTGGGCCTTTTAGTTTGCGGAAGCCTGACCCCTAGGCGTAACCCTAACCCTAACCCTAACCCTAACCCTAACCCTAGGCAGGGCAGCCAATCAGGCTAGGGTTAGGGCAGGGGCCAAGGAGAAAGCCCTCGAGGAGGCCAGCTTGTGGCAGTTTTGCGATGCCCCTGGGATGCCCTTTGCAGCTGCAGTGTGCCCGGAGCCCTGGGCCTTTTAGTTTGCGGAAGCCTGACCCCTAGGCGTAACCCTAACCCTAACCCTAGGCAGGGAAGCCAATCAGCCTAGGGTTAGGGCAGGGGCCAAGGAGAAAGCCCTCGAGGAGGCCAGCTTGTGGCAGTTTTGCGATGCCCCTGGGATGCCCTTTGCAGCTGCAGTGTGCCCGGAGCCCTGGGCCTTTTAGTTTGCGGAAGCCTGACCCCTAGGCGTAACCCTAACCCTAACCCTAGGCAGGGAAGCCAATCAGCCTAGGGTTAGGGCAGGGGCCAAGGAGAAAGCCCTCGAGGAGGCCAGCTTGTGGCAGTTTTGCGATGCCCCTGGGATGCCCTTTGCAGCTGCAGTGTGCCCGGAGCCCTGGGCCTTTTAGTTTGCGGAAGCCTGACCCCTAGGCGTAACCCTAACCCTAACCCTAACCCTAACCCTAAGCAGGGCAGCCAATCAGGCTAGGGTTAGGGCAGGGGCCAAGGAGAAAGCCCTCGAGGAGGCCAGCTTGTGGCAGTTTTGCGATGCCCCTGGGATGCCCTTTGCAGCTGCAGTGTGCCCGGAGCCCTGGGCCTTTTAGTTTGCGGAAGCCTGACCCCTAGGCGTAACCCTAACCCTAACCCTAACCCTAACCCTAACCCTAGGCAGGGCAGCCAATCAGCCTAGGGTTAGGGCAGGGGCCAAGGAGAAAGCCCTCGAGGAGGCCAGCTTGTGGCAGTTTTGCGATGCCCCTGGGATGCCCTTTGCAGCTGCAGTGTGCCCGGAGCCCTGGGCCTTTTAGTTTGTGGAAGCCTGACCCCTAGGCGTAACCCTAACCCTAACCCTAACCCTAACCCTAGGCAGGGCAGCCAATCAGCCTAGGGTTAGGGCAGGGGCCAAGGAGAAAGCCCTCGAGGAGGCCAGCTTGTGGCAGTTTTGCGATGCCCCTGGGATGCCCTTTGCAGCTGCAGTGTGCCCGGAGCCCTGGGCCTTTTAGTTTGCGGAAGCCTGACCCCTAGGCGTAACCCTAACCCTAACCCTAACCCTAAGCAGGGCAGCCAATCAGCCTAGGGTTAGGGCAGGGGCCAAGGAGAAAGCCCTTGAGGAGGCCAGCTTGTGGCAGTTTTGCGATGCCCCTGGGATGCCCTTTGCAGCTGCAGTGTGCCCGGAGCCCTGGGCCTTTTAGTTTGCGGAAGCCTGACCCCTAGGCGTAACCCTAACCCTAACCCTAACCCTAACCCTAACCCTAGGCAGGGCAGCCAATCAGCCTAGGGTTAGGGCAGGGGCCAAGGAGAAAGCCCTCGAGGAGGCCAGCTTGTGGCAGTTTTGCGATGCCCCTGGGATGCCCTTTGCAGCTGCAGTGTGCCCGGAGCCCTGGGCCTTTTAGTTTGCGGAAGCCTGACCCCTAGGCGTAACCCTAACCCTAACCCTAGGCAGGGAAGCCAATCAGCCTAGGGTTAGGGCAGGGGCCAAGGAGAAAGCCCTCGAGGAGGCCAGCTTGTGGCAGTTTTGCGATGCCCCTGGGATGCCCTTTGCAGCTGCAGTGTGCCCGGAGCCCTGGGCCTTTTAGTTTGCGGAAGCCTGACCCCTAGGCGTAAACCTAACCCTAACCCTAGGCAGGGAAGCCAATCAGCCTAGGGTTAGGGCAGGGGCCAAGGAGAAAGCCCTCGAGGAGGCCAGCTTGTGGCAGTTTTGCGATGCCCCTGGGATGCCCTTTGCAGCTGCAGTGTGCCCGGAGCCCTGGGCCTTTTAGTTTGCGGAAGCCTGACCCCTAGGCGTAACCCTAACCCTAACCCTAACCCTAACCCTAAGCAGGGCAGCCAATCAGGCTAGGGTTAGGGCAGGGGCCAAGGAGAAAGCCCTCGAGGAGGCCAGCTTGTGGCAGTTTTGCGATGCCCCTGGGATGCCCTTTGCAGCTGCAGTGTGCCCGGAGCCCTGGGCCTTTTAGTTTGCGGAAGCCTGACCCCTAGGCGTAACCCTAACCCCAACCCTAACCCTAGGCAGGGCAGCCAATCAGCCTAGGGTTAGGGCAGGGGCCAAGGAGAAAGCCCTCGAGGAGGCCAGCTTGTGGCAGTTTTGCGATGCCCCTGGGATGCCCTTTGCAGCTGCAGTGTGCCCGGAGCCCTGGGCCTTTTAGTTTGCGGAAGCCTGACCCCTAGGCGTAACCCTAACCCTAACCCTAGGCAGGGAAGCCAATCAGCCTAGGGTTAGGGCAGGGGCCAAGGAGAAATCCCTCGAGGAGGCCAGCTTGTGGCAGTTTTGCGATGCCCCTGGGATGCCCTTTGCAGCTGCAGTGTGCCCGGAGCCCTGGGCCTTTTAGTTTGCGGAAGCCTGACCCCTAGGCGTAACCCTAACCCTAACCCTAACCCTAGGCAGGGCAGCCAATCAGCCTAGGGTTAGGGCAGGGGCCAAGGAGAAAGCCCTCGAGGAGGCCAGCTTGTGGCAGTTTTGCGATGCCCCTGGGATGCCCTTTGCAGCTGCAGTGTGCCCGGAGCCCTGGGCCTTTTAGTTTGCGGAAGCCTGACCCCTAGGCGTAACCCTAACCCTAACCCTAACCCTAGGCAGGGCAGCCAATCAGGCTAGGGTTAGGGCAGGGGCCAAGGAGAAAGCCCTCGAGGAGGCCAGCTTGTGGCAGTTTTGCGATGCCCCTGGGATGCCCTTTGCAGCTGCAGTGTGCCCGGAGCCCTGGGCCTTTTAGTTTGCGGAAGCCTGACCCCTAGGCGTAACCCTAACCCTAACCCTAACCCTAGGCAGGGCAGCCAATCAGGCTAGGGTTAGGGCAGGGGCCAAGGAGAAAGCCCTCGAGGAGGCCAGCTTGTGGCAGTTTTGCGATGCCCCTGGGATGCCCTTTGCAGCTGCAGTGTGCCCGGAGCCCTGGGCCTTTTAGTTTGCGGAAGCCTGACCCCTAGGCGTAACCCTAACCCTAACCCTAACCCTAGGCAGGGCAGCCAATCAGCCTAGGGTTAGGGCAGGGGCCAAGGAGAAAGCCCTCGAGGAGGCCAGCTTGTGGCAGTTTTGCGATGCCCCTGGGATGCCCTTTGCAGCTGCAGTGTGCCCGGAGCCCTGGGCCTTTTAGTTTGCGGAAGCCTGACCCCTAGGCGTAACCCTAACCCTAACCCTAGGCAGGGCAGCCAATCAGCCTAGGGTTAGGGCAGGGGCCAAGGAGAAAGCCCTCGAGGAGGCCAGCTTGTGGCAGTTTTGCGATGCCCCTGGGATGCCCTTTGCAGCTGCAGTGTGCCCGGAGCCCTGGGCCTTTTAGTTTGCGGAAGCCTGACCCCTAGGCGTAACCCTAACCCTAACCCTAACCCTAACCCTAACCCTAGGCAGGGCAGCCAATCAGGCTAGGGTTAGGGCAGGGGCCAAGGAGAAAGCCCTCGAGGAGGCCAGCTTGTGGCAGTTTTGCGATGCCCCTGGGATGCCCTTTGCAGCTGCAGTGTGCCCGGAGCCCTGGGCCTTTTAGTTTGCGGAAGCCTGACCCCTAGGCGTAACCCTAACCCTAACCCTAGGCAGGGCAGCCAATCAGGCTAGGGTTAGGGCAGGGGCCAAGGAGAAAGCCCTCGAGGAGGCCAGCTTGTGGCAGTTTTGCGATGCCCCTGGGATGCCCTTTGCAGCTGCAGTGTGCCCGGAGCCCTGGGCCTTTTAGTTTGCGGAAGCCTGACCCCTAGGCGTAACCCTAACCCTAACCCTAACCCTAACCCTAAGCAGGGCAGCCAATCAGGCTAGGGTTAGGGCAGGGGCCAAGGAGAAAGCCCTCGAGGAGGCCAGCTTGTGGCAGTTTTGCGATGCCCCTGGGATGCCCTTTGCAGCTGCAGTGTGCCCGGAGCCCTGGGCCTTTTAGTTTGCGGAAGCCTGACCCCTAGGCGTAACCCTAACCCTAACCCTAACCCTAACCCTAACCCTAGGCAGGGCAGCCAATCAGCCTAGGGTTAGGGCAGGGGCCAAGGAGAAAGCCCTCGAGGAGGCCAGCTTGTGGCAGTTTTGCGATGCCCCTGGGATGCCCTTTGCAGCTGCAGTGTGCCCGGAGCCCTGGGCCTTTTAGTTTGTGGAAGCCTGACCCCTAGGCGTAACCCTAACCCTAACCCTAACCCTAACCCTAGGCAGGGCAGCCAATCAGCCTAGGGTTAGGGCAGGGGCCAAGGAGAAAGCCCTCGAGGAGGCCAGCTTGTGGCAGTTTTGCGATGCCCCTGGGATGCCCTTTGCAGCTGCAGTGTGCCCGGAGCCCTGGGCCTTTTAGTTTGCGGAAGCCTGACCCCTAGGCGTAACCCTAACCCTAACCCTAGGCAGGGCAGCCAATCAGCCTAGGGTTAGGGCAGGGGCCAAGGAGAAAGCCCTCGAGGAGGCCAGCTTGTGGCAGTTTTGCGATGCCCCTGGGATGCCCTTTGCAGCTGCAGTGTGCCCGGAGCCCTGGGCCTTTTAGTTTGCGGAAGCCTGACCCCTAGGCGTAACCCTAACCCTAACCCTAGGCAGGGCAGCCAATCAGCCTAG
Organism: Fringilla coelebs; assembly: GCF_963513975.1. Lineage (NCBI taxonomy): Eukaryota > Metazoa > Chordata > Aves > Passeriformes > Fringillidae > Fringilla > Fringilla coelebs. Next base: position 25,590,672 of record NC_140067.1, read on the forward strand.
GGTTAGGGCAGGGGCCAAGGAGAAAGCCCTCGAGGAGGCCAGCTTGTGGCAGTTTTGCGATGCCCCTGGGATGCCCTTTGCCGCTGCAGTGTGCCCGGAGCCCTGGGCCTTTTAGTTTGCGGAAGCCTGACCCCTAGGCGTAACCCTAACCCTAACCCTAACCCTAGGCAGGGCAGCCAATCAGGCTAGGGTTAGGGCAGGGGCCAAGGAGAAAGCCCTCGAGGAGGCCAGCTTGTGGCAGTTTTGCGATGCCCCTGGGATGCCCTTTGCAGCTGCAGCGTGCCCGGAGCCCTGGGCCTTTTAGTTTGCGGAAGCCTGACCCCTAGGCGTAACCCTAACCCTAACCCTAACCCTAACCCTAGGCAGGGCAGCCAATCAGCCTAGGGTTAGGGCAGGGGCCAAGGAGAAAGCCCTCGAGGAGGCCAGCTTGTGGCAGTTTTGCGATGCCCCTGGGATGCCCTTTGCAGCTGCAGTGTGCCCGGAGCCCTGGGCCTTTTAGTTTGCGGAAGCCTGACCCCTAGGCGTAACCCTAACCCTAACCCTAGGCAGGGAAGCCAATCAGCCTAGGGTTAGGGCAGGGGCCAAGGAGAAATCCCTCGAGGAGGCCAGCTTGTGGCAGTTTTGCGATGCCCCTGGGATGCCCTTTGCAGCTGCAGTGTGCCCGGAGCCCTGGGCCTTTTAGTTTGCGGAAGCCTGACCCCTAGGCGTAACCCTAACCCTAACCCTAACCCTAGGCAGGGCAGCCAATCAGGCTAGGGTTAGGGCAGGGGCCAAGGAGAAAGCCCTCGAGGAGGCCAGCTTGTGGCAGTTTTGCGATGCCCCTGGGATGCCCTTTGCAGCTGCAGTGTGCCCGGAGCCCTGGGCCTTTTAGTTTGCGGAAGCCTGACCCCTAGGCGTAACCCTAACCCTAACCCTAACCCTAGGCAGGGCAGCCAATCAGGCTAGGGTTAGGGCAGGGGCCAAGGAGAAAGCCCTCGAGGAGGCCAGCTTGTGGCAGTTTTGCGATGCCCCTGGGATGCCCTTTGCAGCTGCAGTGTGCCCGGAGCCCTGGGCCTTTTAGTTTGCGGAAGCCTGACCCCTAGGCGTAACCCTAACCCTAACCCTAACCCTAGGCAGGGCAGCCAATCAGGCTAGGGTTAGGGCAGGGGCCAAGGAGAAAGCCCTCGAGGAGGCCAGCTTGTGGCAGTTTTGCGATGCCCCTGGGATGCCCTTTGCAGCTGCAGTGTGCCCGGAGCCCTGGGCCTTTTAGTTTGCGGAAGCCTGACCCCTAGGCGTAACCCTAACCCTAACCCTAACCCTAACCCTAGGCAGGGCAGCCAATCAGCCTAGGGTTAGGGCAGGGGCCAAGGAGAAAGCCCTCGAGGAGGCCAGCTTGTGGCAGTTTTGCGATGCCCCTGGGATGCCCTTTGCAGCTGCAGTGTGCCCGGAGCCCTGGGCCTTTTAGTTTGCGGAAGCCTGACCCCTAGGCGTAACCCTAACCCTAACCCTAGGCAGGGCAGCCAATCAGCCTAGGGTTAGGGCAGGGGCCAAGGAGAAAGCCCTCGAGGAGGCCAGCTTGTGGCAGTTTTGCGATGCCCCTGGGATGCCCTTTGCAGCTGCAGTGTGCCCGGAGCCCTGGGCCTTTTAGTTTGCGGAAGCCTGACCCCTAGGCGTAACCCTAACCCTAACCCTAACCCTAGGCAGGGCAGCCAATCAGGCTAGGGTTAGGGCAGGGGCCAAGGAGAAAGCCCTCGAGGAGGCCAGCTTGTGGCAGTTTTGCGATGCCCCTGGGATGCCCTTTGCAGCTGCAGTGTGCCCGGAGCCCTGGGCCTTTTAGTTTGCGGAAGCCTGACCCCTAGGCGTAACCCTAACCCTAACCCTAACCCTAGGCAGGGCAGCCAATCAGGCTAGGGTTAGGGCAGGGGCCAAGGAGAAAGCCCTCGAGGAGGCCAGCTTGTGGCAGTTTTGCGATGCCCCTGGGATGCCCTTTGCAGCTGCAGTGTGCCCGGAGCCCTGGGCCTTTTAGTTTGCGGAAGCCTGACCCCTAGGCGTAACCCTAACCCTAACCCTAGGCAGGGCAGCCAATCAGCCTAGGGTTAGGGCAGGGGCCAAGGAGAAAGCCCTCGAGGAGGCCAGCTTGTGGCAGTTTTGCGATGCCCCTGGGATGCCCTTTGCAGCTGCAGTGTGCCCGGAGCCCTGGGCCTTTTAGTTTGCGGAAGCCTGACCCCTAGGCGTAACCCTAACCCTAACCCTAACCCTAACCCTAACCCTAGGCAGGGCAGCCAATCAGGCTAGGGTTAGGGCAGGGGCCAAGGAGAAAGCCCTCGAGGAGGCCAGCTTGTGGCAGTTTTGCGATGCCCCTGGGATGCCCTTTGCAGCTGCAGTGTGCCCGGAGCCCTGGGCCTTTTAGTTTGCGGAAGCCTGACCCCTAGGCGTAACCCTAACCCTAACCCTAGGCAGGGCAGCCAATCAGGCTAGGGTTAGGGCAGGGGCCAAGGAGAAAGCCCTCGAGGAGGCCAGCTTGTGGCAGTTTTGCGATGCCCCTGGGATGCCCTTTGCAGCTGCAGTGTGCCCGGAGCCCTGGGCCTTTTAGTTTGCGGAAGCCTGACCCCTAGGCGTAACCCTAACCCTAACCCTAGGCAGGGCAGCCAATCAGGCTAGGGTTAGGGCAGGGGCCAAGGAGAAAGCCCTCGAGGAGGCCAGCTTGTGGCAGTTTTGCGATGCCCCTGGGATGCCCTTTGCAGCTGCAGTGTGCCCGGAGCCCTGGGCCTTTTAGTTTGCGGAAGCCTGACCCCTAGGCGTAACCCTAACCCTAACCCTAGGCAGGGAAGCCAATCAACCTAGGGTTAGGGCAGGGGCCAAGGAGAAAGCCCTCGAGGAGGCCAGCTTGTGGCAGTTTTGCGATGCCCCTGGGATGCCCTTTGCAGCTGCAGTGTGCCCGGAGCCCTGGGCCTTTTAGTTTGCGGAAGCCTGACCCCTAGGCGTAACCCTAACCCTAACCCTAGGCAGGGAAGCCAATCAGCCTAGGGTTAGGGCAGGGGCCAAGGAGAAAGCCCTCGAGGAGGCCAGCTTGTGGCAGTTTTGCGATGCCCCTGGGATGCCCTTTGCAGCTGCAGTGTGCCCGGAGCCCTGGGCCTTTTAGTTTGCGGAAGCCTGACCCCTAGGCGTAACCCTAACCCTAACCCTAACCCTAGGCAGGGCAGCCAATCAGGCTAGGGTTAGGGCAGGGGCCAAGGAGAAAGCCCTCGAGGAGGCCAGCTTGTGGCAGTTTTGCGATGCCCCTGGGATGCCCTTTGCAGCTGCAGTGTGCCCGGAGCCCTGGGCCTTTTAGTTTGCGGAAGCCTGACCCCTAGGCGTAACCCTAACCCTAACCCTAGGCAGGGAAGCCAATCAGCCTAGGGTTAGGGCAGGGGCCAAGGAGAAAGCCCTCGAGGAGGCCAGCTTGTGGCAGTTTTGCGATGCCCCTGGGATGCCCTTTGCAGCTGCAGTGTGCCCGGAGCCCTGGGCCTTTTAGTTTGCGGAAGCCTGACCCCTAGGCGTAACCCTAACCCTAACCCTAGGCAGGGAAGCCAATCAGCCTAGGGTTAGGGCAGGGGCCAAGGAGAAAGCCCTCGAGGAGGCCAGCTTGTGGCAGTTTTGCGATGCCCCTGGGATGCCCTTTGCAGCTGCAGTGTGCCCGGAGCCCTGGGCCTTTTAGTTTGCGGAAGCCTGACCCCTAGGCGTAACCCTAACCCTAACCCTAACCCTAACCCTAGGCAGGGCAGCCAATCAGGCTAGGGTTAGGGCAGGGGCCAAGGAGAAAGCCCTCGAGGAGGCCAGCTTGTGGCAGTTTTGCGATGCCCCTGGGATGCCCTTTGCAGCTGCAGTGTGCCCGGAGCCCTGGGCCTTTTAGTTTGTGGAAGCCTGACCCCTAGGCGTAACCCTAACCCTAACCCTAACCCTAACCCTAGGCAGGGCCGCCAATCAGCCTAGGGTTAGGGCAGGGGCCAAGGAGAAAGCCCTCGAGGAGGCCAGCTTGTGGCAGTTTTGCGATGCCCCTGGGATGCCCTTTGCAGCTGCAGTGTGCCCGGAGCCCTGGGCCTTTTAGTTTGCGGAAGCCTGACCCCTAGGCGTAACCCTAACCCTAACCCTAGGCAGGGCAGCCAATCAGCCTAGGGTTAGGGCAGGGGCCAAGGAGAAAGCCCTCGAGGAGGCCAGCTTGTGGCAGTTTTGCGATGCCCCTGGGATGCCCTTTGCAGCTGCAGTGTGCCCGGAGCCCTGGGCCTTTTAGTTTGCGGAAGCCTGACCCCTAGGCGTAACCCTAACCCTAACCCTAACCCTAAGCAGGGCAGCCAATCAGCCTAGGGTTAGGGCAGGGGCCAAGGAGAAAGCCCTTGAGGAGGCCAGCTTGTGGCAGTTTTGCGATGCCCCTGGGATGCCCTTTGCAGCTGCAGTGTGCCCGGAGCCCTGGGCCTTTTAGTTTGCGGAAGCCTGACCCCTAGGCGTAACCCTAACCCTAACCCTAACCCTAGGCAGGGCAGCCAATCAGGCTAGGGTTAGGGCAGGGGCCAAGGAGAAAGCCCTCGAGGAGGCCAGCTTGTGGCAGTTTTGCGATGCTCCTGGGATGCCCTTTGCAGCTGCAGTGTGCCCAGAGCCCTGGGCCTTTTAGTTTGCGGAAGCCTGACCCCTAGGCGTAACCCTAACCCTAACCCTAGGCAGGGCAGCCAATCAGCCTAGGGTTAGGGCAGGGGCCAAGGAGAAAGCCCTCGAGGAGGCCAGCTTGTGGCAGTTTTGCGATGCCCCTGGGATGCCCTTTGCAGCTGCAGTGTGCCCGGAGCCCTGGGCCTTTTAGTTTGCGGAAGCCTGACCCCTAGGCGTAACCCTAACCCTAACCCTAGGCAGGGCAGCCAATCAGGCTAGGGTTAGGGCAGGGGCCAAGGAGAAAGCCCTCGAGGAGGCCAGCTTGTGGCAGTTTTGCGATGCCCCTGGGATGCCCTTTGCAGCTGCAGTGTGCCCGGAGCCCTGGGCCTTTTAGTTTGTGGAAGCCTGAACCCTAGGCGTAACCCTAACCCTAACCCTAACCCTAACCCTAGGCAGGGCAGCCAATCAGGCTAGGGTTAGGGCAGGGGCCAAGGAGAAAGCCCTCGAGGAGGCCAGCTTGTGGCAGTTTTGCGATGCCCCTGGGATGCCCTTTGCAGCTGCAGTGTGCCCGGAGCCCTGGGCCTTTTAGTTTGCGGAAGCCTGACCCCTAGGCGTAACCCTAACCCTAACCCTAACCCTAGGCAGGGCAGCCAATCAGGCTAGGGTTAGGGCAGGGGCCAAGGAGAAAGCCCTCGAGGAGGCCAGCTTGTAGCAGTTTTGCGATGCCCCTGGGATGCCCTTTGCAGCTGCAGTGTGCCCGGAGCCCTGGGCCTTTTAGTTTGTGGAAGCCTGACCCCTAGGCGTAACCCTAACCCTAACCCTAACCCTAACCCTAGGCAGGGCAGCCAATCAGCCTAGGGTTAGGGCAGGGGCCAAGGAGAAAGCCCTCGAGGAGGCCAGCTTGTGGCAGTTTTGCGATGCCCCTGGGATGCCCTTTGCAGCTGCAGTGTGCCCGGAGCCCTGGGCCTTTTAGTTTGCGGAAGCCTGACCCCTAGGCGTAACCCTAACCCTAACCCTAACCCTAGGCAGGGCAGCCAATCAGGCTAGGGTTAGGGCAGGGGCCAAGGAGAAAGCCCTCGAGGAGGCCAGCTTGTGGCAGTTTTGCGATGCCCCTGGGATGCCCTTTGCAGCTGCAGTGTGCCCGGAGCCCTGGGCCTTTTAGTTTGCGGAAGCCTGACCCCTAGGCGTAACCCTAACCCTAACCCTAACCCTAACTCTAGGCAGGGCAGCCAATCAGGCTAGGGTTAGGGCAGGGGCCAAGGAGAAAGCCCTCGAGGAGGCCAGCTTGTGGCAGTTTTGCGATGCCCCTGGGATGCCCTTTGCAGCTGCAGTGTGCCCGGAGCCCTGGGCCTTTTAGTTTGCGGAAGCCTGACCCCTAGGCGTAACCCTAACCCTAACCCTAACCCTAGGCAGGGCAGCCAATCAGCCTAGGGTTAGGGCAGGGGCCAAGGAGAAAGCCCTCGAGGAGGCCAGCTTGTGGCAGTTTTGCGATGCCCCTGGGATGCCCTTTGCAGCTGCAGTGTGCCCGGAGCCCTGGGCCTTTTAGTTTGTGGAAGCCTGACCCCTAGGCGTAACCCTAACCCTAACCCTAACCCTAACCCTAGGCAGGGCAGCCAATCAGCCTAGGGTTAGGGCAGGGGCCAAGGAGAAAGCCCTCGAGGAGGCCAGCTTGTGGCAGTTTTGCGATGCCCCTGGGATGCCCTTTGCAGCTGCAGTGTGCCCGGAGCCCTGGGCCTTTTAGTTTGCGGAAGCCTGACCCCTAGGCGTAACCCTAACCCTAACCCTAACCCTAGGCAGGGCAGCCAATCAGGCTAGGGTTAGGGCAGGGGCCAAGGAGAAAGCCCTCGAGGAGGCCAGCTTGTGGCAGTTTTGCGATGCCCCTGGGATGCCCTTTGCAGCTGCAGTGTGCCCGGAGCCCTGGGCCTTTTAGTTTGCGGAAGCCTGACCCCTAGGCGTAACCCTAACCCTAACCCTAACCCTAACCCTAACCCTAACCCTAGGCAGGGCAGCCAATCAGGCTAGGGTTAGGGCAGGGGCCAAGGAGAAAGCCCTCGAGGAGGCCAGCTTGTGGCAGTTTTGCGATGCCCCTGGGATGCCCTTTGCAGCTGCAGTGTGCCCGGAGCCCTGGGCCTTTTAGTTTGCGGAAGCCTGACCCCTAGGCGTAACCCTAACCCTAACCCTAGGCAGGGCAGCCAATCAGGCTAGGGTTAGGGCAGGGGCCAAGGAGAAAGCCCTCGAGGAGGCCAGCTTGTGGCAGTTTTGCGATGCCCCTGGGATGCCCTTTGCAGCTGCAGTGTGCCCGGAGCCCTGGGCCTTTTAGTTTGCGGAAGCCTGACCCCTAGGCGTAACCCTAACCCTAACCCTAGGCAGGGCAGCCAATCAGGCTAGGGTTAGGGCAGGGGCCAAGGAGAAAGCCCTCGAGGAGGCCAGCTTGTGGCAGTTTTGCGATGCCCCTGGGATGCCCTTTGCAGCTGCAGTGTGCCCGGAGCCCTGGGCCTTTTAGTTTGCGGAAGCCTGACCCCTAGGCGTAACCCTAACCCTAACCCTAACCCTAGGCAGGGCAGCCAATCAGCCTAGGGTTAGGGCAGGGGCCAAGGAGAAAGCCCTCGAGGAGGCCAGCTTGTGGCAGTTTTGCGATGCCCCTGGGATGCCCTTTGCAGCTGCAGTGTGCCCGGAGCCCTGGGCCTTTTAGTTTGCGGAAGCCTGACCCCTAGGCGTAACCCTAACCCTAACCCTAACCCTAGGCAGGGCAGCCAATCAGGCTAGGTTTAGGGCAGGGGTCAAGGAGAAAGCCCTCGAGGAGGCCAGGTTGTGGCAGTTTTGCGATGCCCCTGCGATGCCCTTTGCAGCTGCAGTGTGCCCGGAGCCCTGGGCCTTTTAGTTTGTGGAAGCCTGACCCCTAGGCGTAACCCTAACCCTAACCCTAGGCAGGGCAGCCAATCAGCCTAGGGTTAGGGCAGCGGCCAAGGAGAAAGCCCTCGAGGAGGCCAGCTTGTGGCAGTTTTGCGATGCCCCTGGGATGCCCTTTGCAGCTGCAGTGTGCCCGGAGCCCTGGGCCTTTTAGTTTGCGGAAGCCTGACCCCTAGGCGTAACCCTAACCCTAACCCTAACCCTAGGCAGGGCAGCCAATCAGGCTAGGGTTAGGGCAGGGGCCAAGGAGAAAGCCCTCGAGGAGGCCAGCTTGTGGCAGTTTTGCGATGCCCCTGGGATGCCCTTTGCAGCTGCAGTGTGCCCGGAGCCCTGGGCCTTTTAGTTTGCGGAAGCCTGACCCCTAGGCGTAACCCTAACCCTAACCCTAACCCTAACCCTAAGCAGGGCAGCCAATCAGCCTAGGGTTAGGGCAGGGGCCAAGGAGAAAGCCCTCGAGGAGGCCAGCTTGTGGCAGTTTTGCGATGCCCCTGGGATGCCCTTTGCAGCTGCAGTGTGCCCGGAGCCCTGGGCCTTTTAGTTTGCGGAAGCCTGACCCCTAGGCGTAACCCTAACCCTAACCCTAACCGTAGGCAGGGCAGCCAATCAGGCTAGGGTTAGGGCAGGGGCCAAGGAGAAAGCCCTCGAGGAGGCCAGCTTGTAGCAGTTTTGCGATGCCCCTGGGATGCCCTTTGCAGCTGCAGTGTGCCCGGAGCCCTGGGCCTTTTAGTTTGTGGAAGCCTGACCCCTAGGCGTAACCCTAACCCTAACCCTAACCCTAACCCTAGGCAGGGCAGCCAATCAGCCTAGGGTTAGGGCAGGGGCCAAGGAGAAAGCCCTCGAGGAGGCCAGCTTGTGGCAGTTTTGCGATGCCCCTGGGATGCCCTTTGCAGCTGCAGTGTGCCCGGAGCCCTGGGCCTTTTAGTTTGCGGAAGCCTGACCCCTAGGCGTAACCCTAACCCTAACCCTAACCCTAGGCAGGGCAGCCAATCAGGCTAGGGTTAGGGCAGGGGCCAAGGAGAAAGCCCTCGAGGAGGCCAGCTTGTGGCAGTTTTGCGATGCCCCTGGGATGCCCTTTGCAGCTGCAGTGTGCCCGGAGCCCTGGGCCTTTTAGTTTGCGGAAGCCTGACCCCTAGGCGTAACCCTAACCCTAACCCTAACCCTAACCCTAACCCTAGGCAGGGCAGCCAATCAGGCTAGGGTTAGGGCAGGGGCCAAGGAGAAAGCCCTCGAGGAGGCCAGCTTGTGGCAGTTTTGCGATGCCCCTGGGATGCCCTTTGCAGCTGCAGTGTGCCCGGAGCCCTGGGCCTTTTAGTTTGCGGAAGCCTGACCCCTAGGCGTAACCCTAACCCTAACCCTAACCCTAGGCAGGGCAGCCAATCAGGCTAGGGTTAGGGCAGGGGCCAAGGAGAAAGCCCTCGAGGAGGCCAGCTTGTAGCAGTTTTGCGATGCCCCTGGGATGCCCTTTGCAGCTGCAGTGTGCCCGGAGCCCTGGGCCTTTTAGTTTGTGGAAGCCTGACCCCTAGGCGTAACCCTAACCCTAACCCTAACCCTAACCCTAGGCAGGGCAGCCAATCAGCCTAGGGTTAGGGCAGGGGCCAAGGAGAAAGCCCTCGAGGAGGCCAGCTTGTGGCAGTTTTGCGATGCCCCTGGGATGCCCTTTGCAGCTGCAGTGTGCCCGGAGCCCTGGGCCTTTTAGTTTGCGGAAGCCTGACCCCTAGGCGTAACCCTAACCCTAACCCTAACCCTAGGCAGGGCAGCCAATCAGGCTAGGGTTAGGGCAGGGGCCAAGGAGAAAGCCCTCGAGGAGGCCAGCTTGTGGCAGTTTTGCGATGCCCCTGGGATGCCCTTTGCAGCTGCAGTGTGCCCGGAGCCCTGGGCCTTTTAGTTTGCGGAAGCCTGACCCCTAGGCGTAACCCTAACCCTTACCCTAACCCTAACCCTAAGCAGGGCAGCCAATCAGCCTAGGGTTAGGGCAGGGGCCAAGGAGAAAGCCCTCGAGGAGGCCAGCTTGTGGCAGTTTTGCGATGCCCCTGGGATGCCCTTTGCAGCTGCAGTGTGCCCGGAGCCCTGGGCCTTTTAGTTTGCGGAAGCCTGACCCCTAGGCGTAACCCTAACCCTAACCCTAACCCTAGGCAGGGCAGCCAATCAGGCTAGGGTTAGGGCAGGGGCCAAGGAGAAAGCCCTCGAGGAGGCCAGCTTGTGGCAGTTTTGCGATGCCCCTGGGATGCCCTTTGCAGCTGCAGTGTGCCCGGAGCCCTGGGCCTTTTAGTTTGCGGAAGCCTGACCCCTAGGCGTAACCCTAACCCTAACCCTAACCCTAACCCTAACCCTAACCCTAGGCAGGGCAGCCAATCAGGCTAGGGTTAGGGCAGGGGCCAAGGAGAAAGCCCTCGAGGAGGCCAGCTTGTGGCAGTTTTGCGATGCCCCTGGGATGCCCTTTGCAGCTGCAGTGTGCCCGGAGCCCTGGGCCTTTTAGTTTGCGGAAGCCTGACCCCTAGGCGTAACCCTAACCCTAACCCTAGGCAGGGCAGCCAATCAGGCTAGGGTTAGGGCAGGGGCCAAGGAGAAAGCCCTCGAGGAGGCCAGCTTGTGGCAGTTTTGCGATGCCCCTGGGATGCCCTTTGCAGCTGCAGTGTGCCCGGAGCCCTGGGCCTTTTAGTTTGCGGAAGCCTGACCCCTAGGCGTAACCCTAACCCTAACCCTAACCCTAGGCAGGGCAGCCAATCAGGCTAGGTTTAGGGCAGGGGTCAAGGAGAAAGCCCTCGAGGAGGCCAGGTTGTGGCAGTTTTGCGATGCCCCTGCGATGCCCTTTGCAGCTGCAGTGTGCCCGGAGCCCTGGGCCTTTTAGTTTGTGGAAGCCTGACCCCTAGGCGTAACCCTAACCCTAACCCTAACCCTAGGCAGGGCAGCCAATCAGGCTAGGGTTAGGGCAGGGGCCAAGGAGAAAGCCCTCGAGGAGGCCAGCTTGTGGCAGTTTTGCGATGCCCCTGGGATGCCCTTTGCAGCTGCAGTGTGCCCGGAGCCCTGGGCCTTTTAGTTTGCGGAAGCCTGACCCCTAGGCGTAACCCTAACCCTAACCCTAACCCTAACCCTAAGCAGGGCAGCCAATCAGCCTAGGGTTAGGGCAGGGGCCAAGGAGAAAGCCCTCGAGGAGGCCAGCTTGTGGCAGTTTTGCGATGCCCCTGGGATGCCCTTTGCAGCTGCAGTGTGCCCGGAGCCCTGGGCCTTTTAGTTTGCGGAAGCCTGACCCCTAGGCGTAACCCTAACCCTAACCCTAACCGTAGGCAGGGCAGCCAATCAGGCTAGGGTTAGGGCAGGGGCCAAGGAGAAAGCCCTCGAGGAGGCCAGCTTGTAGCAGTTTTGCGATGCCCCTGGGATGCCCTTTGCAGCTGCAGTGTGCCCGGAGCCCTGGGCCTTTTAGTTTGTGGAAGCCTGACCCCTAGGCGTAACCCTAACCCTAACCCTAACCCTAACCCTAGGCAGGGCAGCCAATCAGCCTAGGGTTAGGGCAGGGGCCAAGGAGAAAGCCCTCGAGGAGGCCAGCTTGTGGCAGTTTTGCGATGCCCCTGGGATGCCCTTTGCAGCTGCAGTGTGCCCGGAGCCCTGGGCCTTTTAGTTTGCGGAAGCCTGACCCCTAGGCGTAACCCTAACCCTAACCCTAACCCTAGGCAGGGCAGCCAATCAGGCTAGGGTTAGGGCAGGGGCCAAGGAGAAAGCCCTCGAGGAGGCCAGCTTGTGGCAGTTTTGCGATGCCCCTGGGATGCCCTTTGCAGCTGCAGTGTGCCCGGAGCCCTGGGCCTTTTAGTTTGCGGAAGCCTGACCCCTAGGCGTAACCCTAACCCTAACCCTAACCCTAACCCTAACCCTAGGCAGGGCAGCCAATCAGGCTAGGGTTAGGGCAGGGGCCAAGGAGAAAGCCCTCGAGGAGGCCAGCTTGTGGCAGTTTTGCGATGCCCCTGGGATGCCCTTTGCAGCTGCAGTGTGCCCGGAGCCCTGGGCCTTTTAGTTTGCGGAAGCCTGACCCCTAGGCGTAACCCTAACCCTAACCCTAACCCTAGGCAGGGCAGCCAATCAGGCTAGGGTTAGGGCAGGGGCCAAGGAGAAAGCCCTCGAGGAGGCCAGCTTGTAGCAGTTTTGCGATGCCCCTGGGATGCCCTTTGCAGCTGCAGTGTGCCCGGAGCCCTGGGCCTTTTAGTTTGTGGAAGCCTGACCCCTAGGCGTAACCCTAACCCTAACCCTAACCCTAACCCTAGGCAGGGCAGCCAATCAGCCTAGGGTTAGGGCAGGGGCCAAGGAGAAAGCCCTCGAGGAGGCCAGCTTGTGGCAGTTTTGCGATGCCCCTGGGATGCCCTTTGCAGCTGCAGTGTGCCCGGAGCCCTGGGCCTTTTAGTTTGCGGAAGCCTGACCCCTAGGCGTAACCCTAACCCTAACCCTAGGCAGGGCAGCCAATCAGGCTAGGGTTAGGGCAGGGGCCAAGGAGAAAGCCCTCGAGGAGGCCAGCTTGTGGCAGTTTTGCGATGCCCCTGGGATGCCCTTTGCAGCTGCAGTGTGCCCGGAGCCCTGGGCCTTTTAGTTTGCGGAAGCCTGACCCCTAGGCGTAACCCTAACCCTTACCCTAACCCTAACCCTAAGCAGGGCAGCCAATCAGCCTAGGGTTAGGGCAGGGGCCAAGGAGAAAGCCCTCGAGGAGGCCAGCTTGTGGCAGTTTTGCGATGCCCCTGGGATGCCCTTTGCAGCTGCAGTGTGCCCGGAGCCCTGGGCCTTTTAGTTTGCGGAAGCCTGACCCCTAGGCGTAACCCTAACCCTAACCCTAACCCTAGGCAGGGCAGCCAATCAGGCTAGGGTTAGGGCAGGGGCCAAGGAGAAAGCCCTCGAGGAGGCCAGCTTGTGGCAGTTTTGCGATGCCCCTGGGATGCCCTTTGCAGCTGCAGTGTGCCCGGAGCCCTGGGCCTTTTAGTTTGCGGAAGCCTGACCCCTAGGCGTAACCCTAACCCTAACCCTAACCCTAACCCTAACCCTAACCCTAGGCAGGGCAGCCAATCAGGCTAGGGTTAGGGCAGGGGCCAAGGAGAAAGCCCTCGAGGAGGCCAGCTTGTGGCAGTTTTGCGATGCCCCTGGGATGCCCTTTGCAGCTGCAGTGTGCCCGGAGCCCTGGGCCTTTTAGTTTGCGGAAGCCTGACCCCTAGGCGTAACCCTAACCCTAACCCTAGGCAGGGCAGCCAATCAGGCTAGGGTTAGGGCAGGGGCCAAGGAGAAAGCCCTCGAGGAGGCCAGCTTGTGGCAGTTTTGCGATGCCCCTGGGATGCCCTTTGCAGCTGCAGTGTGCCCGGAGCCCTGGGCCTTTTAGTTTGCGGAAGCCTGACCCCTAGGCGTAACCCTAACCCTAACCCTAACCCTAGGCAGGGCAGCCAATCAGGCTAGGTTTAGGGCAGGGGTCAAGGAGAAAGCCCTCGAGGAGGCCAGGTTGTGGCAGTTTTGCGATGCCCCTGCGATGCCCTTTGCAGCTGCAGTGTGCCCGGAGCCCTGGGCCTTTTAGTTTGTGGAAGCCTGACCCCTAGGCGTAACCCTAACCCTAACCCTAGGCAGGGCAGCCAATCAGCCTAGGGTTAGGGCAGGGGCCAAGGAGAAAGCCCTCGAGGAGGCCAGCTTGTGGCAGTTTTGCGATGCCCCTGGGATGCCCTTTGCAGCTGCAGTGTGCCCGGAGCCCTGGGCCTTTTAGTTTGCGGAAGCCTGACCCCTAGGCGTAACCCTAACCCTAACCCTAACCCTAGGCAGGGCAGCCAATCAGGCTAGGGTTAGGGCAGGGGCCAAGGAGAAAGCCCTCGAGGAGGCCAGCTTGTGGCAGTTTTGCGATGCCCCTGGGATGCCCTTTGCAGCTGCAGTGTGCCCGGAGCCCTGGGCCTTTTAGTTTGCGGAAGCCTGACCCCTAGGCGTAACCCTAACCCTAACCCTAACCCTAACCCTAACCCTAGGCAGGGCAGCCAATCAGGCTAGGGTTAGGGCAGGGGCCAAGGAGAAAGCCCTCGAGGAGGCCAGCTTGTGGCAGTTTTGCGATGCCCCTGGGATGCCCTTTGCAGCTGCAGTGTGCCCGGAGCCCTGGGCCTTTTAGTTTGCGGAAGCCTGACCCCTAGGCGTAACCCTAACCCTAACCCTAGGCAGGGCAGCCAATCAGCCTAGGGTTAGGGCAGGGGCCAAGGAGAAAGCCCTCGAGGAGGCCAGCTTGTGGCAGTTTTGCGATGCCCCTGGGATGCCCTTTGCAGCTGCAGTGTGCCCGGAGCCCTGGGCCTTTTAGTTTGCGGAAGCCTGACCCCTAGGCGTAACCCTAACCCTAACCCTAGGCAGGGCAGCCAATCAGGCTAGGGTTAGGGCAGGGGCCAAGGAGAAAGCCCTCGAGGAGGCCAGCTTGTGGCAGTTTTGCGATGCCCCTGGGATGCCCTTTGCAGCTGCAGTGTGCCCGGAGCCCTGGGCCTTTTAGTTTGCGGAAGCCTGACCCCTAGGCGTAACCCTAACCCTAACCCTAACCCTAGGCAGGGCAGCCAATCAGCCTAGGGTTAGGGCAGGGGCCAAGGAGAAAGCCCTCGAGGAGGCCAGCTTGTGGCAGTTTTGCGATGCCCCTGGGATGCCCTTTGCAGCTGCAGTGTGCCCGGAGCCCTGGGCCTTTTAGTTTGCGGAAGCCTGACCCCTAGGCGTAACCCTAACCCTAACCCTAACCCTAGGCAGGGCAGCCAATCAGCCTAGGGTTAGGGCAGGGGCCAAGGAGAAAGCCCTCGAGGAGGCCAGCTTGTGGCAGTTTTGCGATGCCCCTGGGATGCCCTTTGCAGCTGCAGTGTGCCCGGAGCCCTGGGCCTTTTAGTTTGCGGAAGCCTGACCCCTAGGCGTAACCCTAACCCTAACCCTAGGCAGGGCAGCCAATCAGGCTAGGGTTAGGGCAGGGGCCAAGGAGAAAGCCCTCGAGGAGGCCAGCTTGTGGCAGTTTTGCGATGCCCCTGGGATGCCCTTTGCAGCTGCAGTGTGCCCGGAGCCCTGGGCCTTTTAGTTTGCGGAAGCCTGACCCCTAGGCGTAACCCTAACCCTAACCCTAACCCTAGGCAGGGCAGCCAATCAGGCTAGGGTTAGGGCAGGGGCCAAGGAGAAAGCCCTCGAGGAGGCCAGCTTGTGGCAGTTTTGCGATGCCCCTGGGATGCCCTTTGCAGCTGCAGTGTGCCCGGAGCCCTGGGCCTTTTAGTTTGTGGAAGCCTGACCCCTAGGCGTAACCCTAACCCTAACCCTAGGCAGGGCAGCCAATCAGCCTAGGGTTAGGGCAGGGGCCAAGGAGAAAGCCCTCGAGGAGGCCAGCTTGTGGCAGTTTTGCGATGCCCCTGGGATGCCCTTTGCAGCTGCAGTGTGCCCGGAGCCCTGGGCCTTTTAGTTTGCGGAAGCCTGACCCCTAGGCGTAACCCTAACCCTAACCCTAGGCAGGGCAGCCAATCAGGCTAGGGTTAGGGCAGGGGCCAAGGAGAAAGCCCTCGAGGAGGCCAGCTTGTAGCAGTTTTGCGATGCCCCTGGGATGCCCTTTGCAGCTGCAGTGTGCCCGGAGCCCTGGGCCTTTTAGTTTGTGGAAGCCTGACCCCTAGGCGTAACCCTAACCCTAACCCTAACCCTAACCCTAGGCAGGGCAGCCAATCAGCCTAGGGTTAGGGCAGGGGCCAAGGAGAAAGCCCTCGAGGAGGCCAGCTTGTGGCAGTTTTGCGATGCCCCTGGGATGCCCTTTGCAGCTGCAGTGCGCCCGGAGCCCTGGGCCTTTTAGTTTGTGGAAGCCTGACCCCTAGGCGTAACCCTAACCCTAACCCTAACCCTAACCCTAGGCAGGGCAGCCAATCAGGCTAGGGTTAGGGCAGGGGCCAAGGAGAAAGCCCTCGAGGAGGCCAGCTTGTGGCAGTTTTGCGATGCCCCTGGGATGCCCTTTGCAGCTGCAGTGTGTCCGGAGCCCTGGGCCTTTTAGTTTGCGGAAGCCTGACCCCTAGGCGCAACCCTAACCCTAACCCTAACCCTAACCCTAACCCTAACCCTAACCCTAACCCTAACCCTAAGCCTAGGCAGGGCAGCCAATCAGCCTAGGGTTAGGGCCTAGGGTCAGGCTTCCGCAAACTAAAAGGCCTCTGGGCACACTGCAGCTGCAAGGGGCATCCCAGGGGCATCGTAAAACTGCCACAAGCTGGCCTCCTCGAGGGCTTTCTCCTTGGCCCCTGCCCTAACCCTAGGCGGATTGGCAGTGCCCCTGTCCCTGTGCCACCTCTGCAGTGCCCCTGTCCCTGTGCCCAGCCCTTGGGCTCCTCTGGCTGCTGTTCCCAGCTCTGTCCCTTTGCTCAGCAGGGCCGGGCGCTCTTGGAGCCGAGCGAGGGCCTGGAGCGGCTCCGTGCCAGGGATGGCTGAGGGAGCTGGGGCTGCTCTTCCTGGGGAGGAGCCTGGGGAGAGAGAGGGGCCTCAGCCCTGCCTGGTCCTGGGTGTCCTGGGTGTCCCTGGGTGTCCCTGGGTGTCCCTGGGTGTCCCTGTCCCCCTGTCTTTCCCTCTGTACAGAGGTCAGAGCAGGCCCAGACCCTGCCCCAGGCCCAGCCATGGCCCCAGAGCCCTGGGTAGTGCCTGAGCTCAGCCCAGTCTGTCCCTGTCTTTCTGTCCCTGTCTGTCCCTGTCTGTCCCTGTCTGTTCCCATCTGTCTGTCCCTGTCCATCCCTGTCCATCCCCAGGCCCAGCCATGGCCACACAGCCTTGGGCAGGGCCTGAGCCCAGCCCAGTCTGTCCCTGTCTGTCCCTGTCAGTCTGTCCCTGTCTGTCCGTCCCTTTCTGTCTGTCCCCATCCATCCCCAGGCCCATCAACGGCCCCAGAGCCCCGGGCAGGCCCTGTCTGTCCCTGTCTGTCTGTCCCAGTCAGTCTGTCCCTGTCTGTCTGTCCTTGTCAGTCTGTCCCTGTCTGTCCCTGTCTGTCTGTCCATCCCTGTCCATCCCCAGGCCCAGCCACGTCCCCAGAGCCCCGGGCAGGCCCTGTCCCAGCCCAGTCTGTCCCTGTCAGTCTGTCCCTGTCTCTCTGTCCCAGTCTGTCTCAGTCTGTCCCTGTCAGTCTGTCCCTGTCTGTCTGTCCCTGTCCGTCCCCATCCATCCCCATCCCTAGCCATGGCCCAGAGCCCCGGGCAGGCCCTGAGCCCATCCCTGTCTGTCCCAGTCTGTCTGTCCCTGTCTGTCTGTCCCTGTCAGTCTGTCCCTGTCCATCCCTGTCCATCCCTGTCCATCCCCAGCCACGGCCCCAGAGCCCCGGGCAGGCCCTGTCCCAGCCCAGTCTGTCCCTGTCAGTCTGTCCCTGTCAGTCTGTCCCTGTCTGTCCCTGTCCGTCCCTGTCTGTCCCTGTCTGTCTATCCCTGTCCATCCCTGTCCATCCCTGTCCATCCCCAGCCATGGCCCCAGAACCCCGGGCAGGCCCTGTCCCAGCCCAGTCTAACCCTGTCTGTCCCTGTCTCTCTGTCCCTGTCTGTCCCTGTCTGTCTGTCCCTGTCTGTCCCTGTCTGTCTGTCCCAGTCAGTCAGTCCCTGTCCATCCCTGTCCATCCCCAGCCATGGCCCCAGAGCCCCGGGCAGGCCCTTTCTGTCCCTGTCAGTCTGTCCCAGTCAGTCTGTCCCTGTCCATCCCTGTCCATCCCTGTCCATCCTCAGCCATGGCCCCAGAGCCCCGGGCAGGCCCTGTCCCAGCCATTCCCCTCCTGCCCTGGTCAGGGCCAGCCCTGAGCAGAGCCCAGAGAGGCTCTGGGGGCTCCTCCCTGGGGATGTTCCAGAGCCACACGGACGCTCTGCTGTGCCCTGGGCTCTGGGATGGCCCTGCTGGAGCAGGGAGCTGCCTCCACATCAGCCTCTGGGGCCCTGCCTGACATTCTGTGACCCTTGCTGGGGTTCTGTGCTTTGGGAAGAGCCCTTGCACACCTCATTGTCAAACCCGGACACAAGAACCTGGAGATGTTTGAGAGGAGAATGCTTTGGTGTGAAAACTGCTCTTAGAGAGATCACAGAACGGATCGATTTTCTGAGCAAACTGTTCTGGTTTTCAATTGTGAAAGTTGATTTGGAGAAAAAGCAGCATGATCCAGGGAAAGGGACAGAAATGGGCAACCTGCATAAGTTCCAAATTAAAGACCAAAATGACTTTCTTATCTGTGGAGACACAGCTGGCAAAGATGGATTAATTTGGTATTCAGGCCTCATCCAAATAGAAGAGGACTTTCAGACAAAAGTAATTGGAAATCCTTT
This sequence comes from Fringilla coelebs, assembly GCF_963513975.1. Lineage (NCBI taxonomy): Eukaryota > Metazoa > Chordata > Aves > Passeriformes > Fringillidae > Fringilla > Fringilla coelebs. The sequence continues at coordinate 25,608,449 of NC_140067.1, forward strand.
GAATACTGCGTGTGGTTTGTGGTATATTTTAGATAAAATTAAATTCAAAAGTACGCAGAAAGTACTTAGTAAGGTTATATTTCCTGTTGTTCCTAATATTCCAGTCAGATATTGTTCTGATGCAAGAATTGCCTGGAGATGACCTAAGTGTGGACTTCCAGCACCTGAAGGAGCTGACAGGAAAGATGGAGAAGTGAGCTACACAAGTAAGTTCTGAGACATTCTCCCACCCACCTTCTAGGCATCCAGGGGGAGAAAATCCTTTGTTTCTGTTTGTGATGGAGATCCCTGGGCACTAAAGACACATTTTGTGCATTGTAACAGCACCAAAGGACAGGATTTCTTCTATTAAATCTTCCTCTCCTTCCCCAAAATGTATAAACCACCTCCAACAGGTACTTTTACAGATTCATCTTCATAGGATGGGGTGTTTTGTTGTTTGAGGGTTTTTCCTGACAAGATTAATCCCAGTTCTGCTTGAACTGAACTCACCACAATGGAAACAAGAAATTTCATATCTACTAAAAGTAATTTTATTGGCACACAAATCATTTTAGGAACAGGGATCAAGTGGGGCACAGACACAATCATTTGCAGAAATCATGAGGAGAAGATAAAGAAAGAATGGCAGTTGTTTTTACTGAAGACAGGACATGAGAAGAGGCTTTTTAAAAGAGGAAGACACAGTTTTCTGAGCCTGTGATGCTTAGGACAAAAAGTTATGGACATAAAATGCCCTGAAATACTCAAATCAGGAACCAGGCATACTTTGAGATATTCAGAACACCTGCATGATCAAATCAACAGATGCTTCCCAAAGTCTTTTCGTTTCTCTAGTCAGACTTTTTCACCATTTTTACAGACTTCCTAAAGACAGATGACAGCTCAAATCCATGCTTTCCTGAAAGAAATCTCATTACACTTCAGGTTCCCCAATCACATCTTCAAGCAATTTAAGCCACTCCTCCCCCTGTACTGATCCTAGCAAAGCTACTTCCACAGAGAACATTTTTATTCTGTAGGTATTTTAGCTTATTATGACAGACCAGAGTTTGCAGCTGATATATTGCCTTTCTTTTATTTCTTTGAGGAAACCTCTGGTGACCCTGATATTTAAAGTTATCAGATTGGAGTAGCGCACCATTAGTAATTTCTGAGCTTGGCTGGTTTTTCCCTTTCCAGAACCACCTCTCTGTGTTGCTGTGCTATTCCCCATTTCCAAAAGTTGAGTGCGGAGCCATAGAAAGGAAAATGTAAATGAAAAAGTTCCTAATGCAGTCTGGCTATGACATGATTACAACTAGGTTAAATGTATTAGTTCTCCACATATTACACCAGAGGTCATGCAACATCTAATTTATTTCCTTGACTTTCACATTTCACAGTCCCCTGAATGTAATTCCTTTCAATTTTCCCTGCTGTCGGTAATTGGCGTGCCACACATCCCTCTTCTCCAACAGACTCCTTCTGATTATCCTGGCACTGCATTCTGTGTATCCATTAACAACCAGGGATCATTCTTTCCCCTAGGCCTGCTTTCCATTTCTCTCTCTCCCACTCATTCATTTGGTAAGGGCACCAAGTCCTCGTATATTTCATGTTTAGAAAGGTTGGTATTTTCTTAAGAAGGAAAAAAACCTGACCCCACAAAACTGAGGTTGTTTTTCAGCTCTCACTTTTTGTCTTGGGTTTCACCTCTCCCAGTGATGCCTTGCAGTGCTTTCAGAAAACTCTCCTTTAATGCAGGCAGGGCTTTCACCTCATCGTGCCATATCTTTAAATGCAAGTGACAAAGAAATGTAAAGTTGAGATTATTTTGTAAACTGTCGCAGGGAAAATGGAATATCAAAGAAGATAAGAGTTCAATTTTGTTTTCAGCTCTCAAAGCTCTTCTTGTCACTTTTATTGCTTTCCTGTAAAGGTTCTCAGGGTCTGCATCTGGTGGTAGCACCAATTTTGTGAGCATGGGAGTCTGAATTCCAGCGAGCAGATATTTCTTACATCTAGTTTTAAACAGCAGAGAAACTGATTTGTAATTTCTTGAATAATCTGTGCAGACCGTGGTGGCAAAGACTCTCTCGTTGTTCCCCAGCTCCCAGTGGTTCAGCATTCCATGTGAATGAGATTCAGTCTTTTACACATCTCTTAGTTATTCCCAGGTTTAAATCCTGTCCCAGCAAGAACTAGGATCTCTGAGCCTGACTTCTCTCTGTCACTTTTGCTTCTCACTTCCCCAGGTTTTGAGAATCTGTTTTGCTTTTCTTTTGGCATCTGACTGAAGTCATTCCTCCTTAGCTTTCACATTTGAATGGAACTTATGTGAAGAAAGACCTGCAAATCCACAACAGTGGAGGTTCTGGAAGGAGAAAGAAATTCATGGGGTTGTCCATTCCAGCTTCCCTTCTCTCTTGGGAAACCCTCCTCTTCTCATCCCTGCTGCTTTTGCCATTTTAACCCTATCTGAACCTGTTTCTGTGGGGTTTTGAAGAGTTGGATAATTCAAACAGACAAAAGACATGTGGGCTGTCCTGTCATATCAGGCCTGCTGAAATGATTCCTCTATGAGGCTGGACATCCCCTCTTAGAGATGTTCTGAAATTGTCAAAGGATAATGGAAATATAGGAACACAAGGACTCACAACCTACCTTTGAGGGGACTGAACAGAGGTGGGAAACTTCCCAAGCAAGTGATCAATTCAGAATTAACTGTAGAGTTTGTAGAAATTGGAATCCATTTTGATTTCCAGATAGTTTTGCTGCTTAAACTTTCTGCAATATCATTTGCCTGTAAAGAGTGAAAATTACTGCTTTGATTTTATTTAGAGGAATCAAAATAACCCTTCCCCTTTCAATAGGGCCTGTTGGCTTTTGGGTTTTTTTATTCCATTCCCTTCCCCTTCCCTTTCTCCTTCCCATTCCCCTTCCCCTTCCCTCTTTTCTTCCTTTCTCCAAAGGCCTATTTAATTACTTTTCCAAATCAGATTTCATGCCTTTTTCTGTGTTCAACTTAAAATCTATTTCTTCAGGAATCAGATCCATCCCAATTGCTCATGGCTGTGTATTTTCATTAAATACTTTGCCCCAGAATCTGCTAAGTCACAGATATTGTGGGAATGAAAATGCTGACAAATATTTTGATCAGAATATAAAAATGCCAGATGGAGATGCCCTCTTCACAAGAAGCCCCACAGAAAAGATGCAATGGGTACAAGTTAGTGCTGGGGATATTCTGACTGGATACCAAATGGAAATGCTTCACAGTGAGAAGATTCAGCCATTGGAATGATCTCCCCATGGAAGCAGTGGATCCTCCAACACTGGACACTTTCAATTTTGTCTGGTTGGAGTGCTGGGCCATGCTGTCCACACCAAGAGCAGCTGGACCAAATGATCCTTGACATTCTTTCCAGCCTGGTATTCCATGATTCCATGGTTTAACTCCCAACAGGACAGCAGGGTACTCTTGTCCTTGCAGGGACACAGGGTCTTGTGCACAGGAAGCCACCAGGGTCTCATATGAGATTTTGCCCTCCAGCACTGGGGCTCTTTTCTTGCAACCACTTTCTTTCCCCACACTGAAATAAATCAGTCAATACCAAACATGATCCCTGTTCCACTCCACTGTTTTTAGAATCACCAGCCTGGGATGGTTTGGGTTGGAAGGGACCTCAAGGCCCATCCAGTGCCACCCCTGCCATGGGCAGGGACACCTTCCCCTATCTCAGGTTTCTCCAAGCCCCATCCAACCTGGCCTTGGACACTGCCAGGGCTCCAGGGGTGTACCTGCAATTCAGGAACTGCTTCAATTCCCCCTATGCACTGCTGCCTCTTTAACTGCTCTGATGTAGCAGATTGCCAGCTTATACTGCAGCAATTACCTTTAAACAACCCATGCCCATAAAACCTTGGAGATCACTTAGGCTTTCTCTCTTCAGGAGAGTCAATTGCTGCTTTTTCAGGATGCTGCAGTCCATTGAAATCTGGGGTAACATACTGCAGCAGTTACTGAACACCAGCATCTCCCTTTGCCTGGCAGAGAGAACAAATCATAATTCAAATTAACCTCGCTGTGTAATGAAATTTTGTTACGTGTCATTATGTTATATTATATTGTATCTATAAATCAATCCCAGCAAGCCATTTGCTTCAATGATGGGTTTTTGTGTGTGACACAGTGAAGCTGGAATCCTCCCAAGGAATAATTTTTCAAATAACAGCAAATTCCAAAGTGGAAAACATAGAATTTCCTAAAACAACAGCATTTTGGACCCTTAAAACATTTCATTATATTTAAGAACCGATGAAGACAACTCTTTTACAAAGCACTTCATGAAATTTAATTCCAACAAGAAGGGTGGCTTTCCTGATGGCCTTCTGGAGGGAGTTGTGCCCAAGTGCCCCCAAATCCTGCTGTCACACTTCCTGTCCTGCTCTTGGACCGTGTCACACAATCCCTCCTATCCCCAGTGTCACTCTGGGTTAACAGAACCTCAAGCAATTTGTAGTTCAGCAAGAACATTTCCAGGTTTCTGCTTCAGAAAAATCTGTCTACAGGCAATTTTGATGTTTGAAGTGCTCTGCTGCATTCAAAGGTGTTGCCTTAAAAGGTTTTTAATTGATTGCTTGAAATGTTTCAAAATTAATTGGGCGTGTTGCTTCCTGGGCATTTTGCTTTCCCAACTATTGTGTTCTACACGTATTTCTGTGTCCAAATAAAGCTTTCAGTAAGATTGGTTTTATGTTTCCAAGCCAATATTTTTCAAAATGCTATGGAGGATAAAAAAAAAAAAAAAAGAAAGAAAACAAAATGAGAGAAAATGGGAAATGTAATTTTTTAGAGGAAGCCTAATTTTTGCAGTTTGCTTCATTCACACTCAAATTCTTCCCACATTTTAAAGAGCACACTTAACCAGAAGTGAATCTGGCTTGATTCACCATAATTTTTCTGGGTTTATGTGGAGTAAGTGTTGCTTTTAATGCCCTTACAAAAGAATAAAACTAAAATAAGCCAGTAGTAATTCAATTCCAACACACATCCCAGGTAGTAAAAATGTCTTGGGGGGGAAGAGCTTCAAATATATTTAGATAAATAGATGCTTCAACCATGTAACACAGAGGTTTGGGACTATTCACTCCCATCCTTGTCCCTGGGAGCTGTGGGTGTGAGCTGAGGGCAGGCTCTGCCTCACAGACATCACAACACCTTCAACATTTGGGGTTTGCTGCTTTATCTTCCTGGGCACTGCTGGAGAAATCAGATTTGCAAAACCAGAGTGCAGAATCAGTTTAGTCCTCAGGTTGCTCAGTAATTTCTATTACAGCCAAACTCATTTCTGGTGCAGCTCCATCTGTTCCCCATGAAATTATGTGTGCTGAATTTTGCCCAAAGTGGTTAAAAGCTTGAGGAGCCATTAATTTTTGTAAATTTTGGAGGCGCTACCAACATGAGAAGGAGAGGGGTTAGTGATGTAATTTGGGAGGCAATGGATAAGAAAAGGATTTAATTAAGGGTAATGGGGAAGCATTAAGGCAAAGGAAATTTGCCAGGAGGTTGATTTAAAAACATATACAAATTCTCAGTGCTCTGATCAATTTAACTGTTCAGTAGGCACCAGAATAATGTTAGAGTCCCACTGTTTGAAGCAATTAAATGCATGTGTTTAAAATAGCAGAACCACATAAACCACAAATAGAATGTGACACGGGTCTCTTTCCTCACCAGGTGCCTCTGCTTGGAATTTTTTTGCCAGCAGGAAGGCTAGACCTGGCAAAATATGATAATGTTGCCAATTACTTGGCTTATTAATTTGTCATCTTTGAGTCTAGTTTTGTTTTAAAGTTTGGTTCCAACTGTTCTAACAAAATATAATTAAGTGAGCGTGACAGGACAAGGGGGAACAGCTTTAGGCTGAAGGAGGGAAGGGTTAGATGGGATTTTGGGAAGAAATTCCTTCCTTTGAGGGTGGGCTGGCCCTGGCACAGGGTGCCCAGAGAAGCTGTGGCTGCCCCTGGATCCCTGGAAATGTCCAAGGCCAGGCTGGATGGGGCTGGGAGCGACCTGGGGCAGTGGAAGGTGTCCCTGCTCATGGCAGGGGTGGGACTGAGGGAGCTTTGAGGTCCTTCCAACCCAAACCATTCTATTAGATTCTATAAAAGCAGAATTTTAATTCAGCTTCCTTAAAAGTAAATTGTTTTTTTTTTTTCCTGTTTGTTCTTTGCTTGTCTTCTCTGCAAGCAAACTGCAATTAAATACATTCCTGAAACACTGAGGAAAGCAGTAAGATTTTCCAAAGTGCTCTGTAAATTGGAAGAATAATCATCAATATAAAAAAATCCCACTTCCTATGGCACATCTTTGGCTGAAAAGCCCTTTAAAAGCTCTCTTAAGTAAGTTTATAGCTGCTTATTTACATCCCATTCCATGAGTATTTAATGCCATTGATTTCCCCATTTGGACACATCATTAAAGGACAAGGCAGACACCTGTGCTCTCGAGAGAAATTGAGTGAGGTGATAAAAAGGGAGAAGATTAAGAAGGCTACTTGCAAGAGAGAGGCACACGGAGCTGAGGGAGTTTATCCCTGCAATTCCTCAGCTGTCACCTCACAGCCATGTGACAAAATCAATGGGAACACCCTCAGCTCCATGGCTGGGAACTGGGCCCTGCTGTGTGTGACAGTTCCACGGGGCTCCCAGCTTGGAAAGGCTGGCAAAGAATTGCTGGCTTTGGCAGTTTGGTTCGTTTTCAGCACCCCTCTGTTCCAGGCATTCATCTTCCTCAGGTGGATCAAGGTGCTTCCATGGCCAAAACCTTCCCAACACATCTCAGCCAAGTGAAATCATTCCTGTAATTAATTTAATTCACTTTAATACTGATAGAAAGACACTTAAAATATAGATGGTTTAGGATATGTTTTTTTCCTGATTATTCTTCGTTGCAAAAGTTACTCTGGAGGTGTTTGATGAACTTATTTTTCCACCCTCTCCTGTTTGACAGCATGATTTTGTGCAGCAGACTGGTGACCCAGACACTGGTCACGTAAAAAGAAAATCCCAAACCAAAAATAGGGTAAACAAGAATTTGAAGTGAAATCAGATTAAATCAAAATACAGCATCTTTAGACAAAGAAAAAACAATTCTTATCTGAATATGCTGATTTAAGGAGGGCATTGCTTGCAGAGGACATTATGGATTGATGAAGATGTCAGCGGGATGAGAAATAAGAGGAGCCCAAATGAACAGTTCAGGTCTTCCTGCAGAGGCTGTTATCTGTGTTGTGACCTTTTGAGCAGGACTCTGTGAGATGAGAAGAGACAGATATGAACCAAAAGACCTCCTTATCTCAGATCTCATTATCTTTAAGGCTCACAGTCATGGGTCAGGTCAAGAGAAAGAGACATAAGATATTACACTGTGTGTGACGGTTCTTCATGGCAACACTGAGCCTCATGCAGGGCCAGTGCAGAACACACAGCATCCCTCTGTTCCCAGAGAAATGTCAGGCATTTCCTACTTCTCTGCTCTTATCCTGCTCCTCCCAATCTCCTGGAACCACTTGATTTAATCCCTGTCAGCTCTTCCTCAGCCATCTTGATGCCTTTAAGTTTTAGCTTTTATATTTTTCAGATTCTGTGATGCTTCAGTGTGTGGGTCTGAGGGGATGGTGAGCTCTCTGCACAGAGCAGGGAGACAAAACAATTCCTGCTCCAGCTGGGGACCAAGCTGATCCAAATCTCAGCCCAAGAGCACAAACAAAACAAGAAGGATGGGGCATCTTAAGCTAAAGCTGGAATTGGACAATTAACTCCAGTATGCATATGGAGCAGAACTTATAAAAGTGAGAGACCCCATGACCAGGTATCCATTTTTGTGACCATTTTGGTTCATCTTGGGTGCAGCCCTGTCTGGGCTCTGGTGCTGCCCAAGGTGGATCCATTGAGGCCTTTTAATAAATCCCTGCTTTATTCTGTAACTCTGCCCAACCTCTCTTCTAAGCCAGCCTTCACAAGGCATCAACCTTCCACCATTTCCTCCTGGCACAGACTTTGTCTAGAGACACTTCTACATCAGCAGTTTACCTTTCACAGCATGTTTAACAACACACCAATATAATATAATTCAAAAGACTTTTTAAATAAACAAAATACAAATTTTAAGCAAAATATTTCAGCCACAAATAATATTTTTAAAAAAAATTCTTTCAAGGTGCAGATTCTTCTCTAGCATGAGAAATGTTTGCTCACATGCTCCCATTCATCTCCCTCAGTTTTTATTTGTGTGTCCCTGCCTGATGTCATCTCCCCTCTCTTTGTTAAGGACTGTCCTTACGGACAGCTTCAGTTTTATAGAAAAAAAATTATCTCTTCTTCTAAGGATAGATTTTGACAATCCAGCTCTGAAGTGCTGGGTGTTCACCCATCATTATCCCATTTACTGAAGCAAGGCATTCAGGTTTTTTAGGGCAGTGATGTGTAAGACCCACTATAGTCTCTTGTAGGCTGGACAATTTTCATTGAATCCCAGAATTGTTTGGGTTGGAAGGGACCCTAAAGCCCATCCAGTGCCACCCCTTGCCATGGGCAGGGACACCTTCCACTGTCCCAGGCTGCTCCAAGCCCCATCCAACCTGGCCTTGGACATTTCTAGGGGTGGGGCAGCCACAGGTAAAGGTGTTTCCTCACCTCATCCACAAGCAATGGGATTTTCCCCTCTCTCTAAGCTCATGCTCCCATTTCTTTCTGAGCCCATTGTTCCCACCATCTCAGCTCATGCTGTAGGTGCTCTTCTCTGGGGTGGTTTGATCAGCTGTGGAAAGCCAAGCTGTCCCCAAATTATTTCCAGTATTTTTTGCCTAATCCTTTTCCAGCTCTTGACTCCAGGTCCTGTGCCTGCAGGGACCTGAGCTGTGCCCAGTTCCCACCACTGCTCCCCTCTCTGTCACACCTACAGTGTCTCCCCTGTCCCTCCTCCTCCCCTGTACCCCACCTCCCCTTATGGGACCCTGAATGTGTCCTTCCAGGGTGTTGTGTCCTTGGCCCAATCTCAAGCAGCACTGAAAAACTTCCCAGTGTGTCCAATAAAGATCAAAAATCCCATCATTCCACACAGACATTTCAGAGGGTCTGTTCTGCCCTGGCAGGTCAGCTCATTTTATGAGTCACCTGCCACAATTTTATTTTATCTCAGTGAAGCCAGAAGGAACAGAAATGGCAGGAACCTGCTTCAAATGTCAACCTCATTAGGCTTTTAAACAAATTACTTTAAATCAAAATTACATATTTTTAGCAGAAAGCACAATAATTTTGTATTTGTTGCAAGTCATCCACTGGTATCTGCTCACAACTGTGAAATAAAGATGAGTAGATAAATGAGGATAATTTTAATTTCCTGCTATGTTAACACTGCAGTTATTCTCTGTTCTCCTTTATGGCTGGTGTGGGTATGATTTTAGAGGAAAAAGAAAATAAAAAAGTCAACCTAGTCAACTCCCTGCACCCTTTAACCTGTGTTTGAACTGCAGAACCAGCACCACAGCTCATCATTTTACCTACACGAAGGCAACAATTACAGGATTTTTCATTCCACCCCGTGTTCTACCTCCTGATTGTCTCATTGCAATATTGCAGTATTGATAGGACAATTTCTGAGCTGCTCTGTAATATTTTATTCCACACAATGTAATCTGCTGTTATTGCCTAATCCTTCTGGTAGCACTGTGCTGATCTGTCTCTGCGCCGGCGAGATGGTGCCCAGAGGAACAGCCCCAACAGGGTTCATTTCCTCTTCTACCCAGTTCATAAAACACACACCTCGTAATGTCAACTAAAACAAAGAGTCAGAGGTCCAGCAGAGTTGCAAATATTCGCTCCAGGTTGAGTCTCTCTGGGATCCATGAATCCATAAGAGAGGAGGGAGCAAATCACTATAAATTCCAACTGGAATATAAGAGGCAGCTAAAAAAGAGGCTTTTGTGAATGGGAATTGAAGCTCCTGGAGCTCAGTGGTGCTGTCAGATGTTTAACTTCCTAGCGTGAGAGGAAGCCATTTAGCCAGGAGGGAATTAACAAAGAAATGCTTTCATAATTGCAGTTTTAAATTGTTTCTCTTATCATCAAATTATAATCATGCATGGAAGCGACAGAGGGAAAGAAGTTCAGAACATGAGGAAGCATAAGCAGCATGATTAGCATGTTTTCCCTGAGGTATGGATCCAGCAAGAGAAACACAGTGCAGTTTAAAGATCAGGGATAGAATTGCTGGGCATGAAAAAGAAAAAAAAAAGATTTGCAGTGTGAAACTTGTTTAAACCAAATCCATTAGGCATACTTACATTGGCATAAATAGTTTCACATTTTCTAAGTATACTTCTCTAAGTGATCAGAGATCTGGAGGTGCTTCCATTCTCAGCAGTTGATTAGAAACCTTTAGAGAGGAGTGCTAGAACAACTTGAGGATAATGTTTTGTCAAATGTTAAAAGCATTTGAAATCACTGCTGCTTCTTGCTATGATCAGCTTAAGCAGTGGTTAAACCTGGGGTTTTGATAGAAGAAAATTAACCTTGTTTTGATGGCATAGTCATTTCTTTGGTGTTCACTTCTTCCATATATTATTTCCTTCCCCAAAGGAAATGAATGAAAGACGTAGGATAAATATAACAAAAGTCACAATTTATCGTAAAACGCACAGATGTAAGTTTATTTAAAAAAACAAGACAAAAATGAAGGATGAGTAAGGTTGAAAGGGATCCCAGGGTGTCCTCCCTGCTCCAGCAGGGCCATCCCAGAGCCCAGGGCACAGCAGAGCGTCCGTGTGGCTCTGGAACATCCCCAGGGAGGAGCCCCCAGAGCCTCTCTGGGCTCTGCTCAGGGCTGGCCCTGCCCAGGGCAGGAGGGGAATGGCTGGGACAGGGCCTGCCTGGGGCTCTGGGCCATGGCTGGGGATGCTCTGTCCCTTCTGGCACCCAGGGACTCCCAGGGCTGAGTCCCCTCTCAGCTGGGGCTCCTCTCCAGGCTGAGCAGCCCCAGCTCCCCCAGCCTTTCCTGGCACAGAGATGCTCCAGGCCCTTGCTCAGCTCCAGGAGCTCCTTGCCCTGCTGTGCTGAGGAGTAAAAAAAAATAAAATTATATAAAACAGTATATAAACCACTAGAAACAGTATATAAAATTAATGCATATGAAAATAAATGTGATAAAAAATACTAAACCCACTGTATAAAACAATAAACCCAGCACATAAAACAGTTAAGAAAATTTATATAGAAAATTGTGTCAGTAAAAAAAATGCCACTTGGTGCATCCATGTCACCATGTCATGGCCAAATGGAGTGATGGATTTGTGGCATCTTCACACCTTGCTGCCGCAGTCTGGAGCTCCAGAGTGTGAGGTGTTCCCTTGTGCCCTGAGGGCTTCTCCAGGCTCACTTTTGCCCCAGTGAAGAATTTTTTAATGGAATTTTACAGCCTAGAATCTTCTGAGCTGGGAGGAATCCAGCTGGAATCAAATCTGGATCAAGGACCAAATCAATGATCAAATATGACTTTACTCTCAGGAGCTGTGTGCTTTCTTTTAAAGATGCTCCCTTTCTTTCCCTTTTGCCATGTTAATGATTTCTTGTTTCGTCTTTTGCATTTATAGATTCCAAAACTTGTATCTGTTGGGCCCAAATTCTGTCAGGGTTTGGTTTAAATCACCATTTTAAATGAATTAGGGACATTTTTGTGTTATGTGTTAAAGAGTGGGTTGCACACTTTTTATTGTCACCGAGGCAGGGACAGAAAGCAGAGCTGCCACTCCTGTTATCACACAGCACTTCCACAGAAACATTCCACCAGCTGTCACTTTTCACACTGAATTCCAGAGAGAAGCTCTATTCCTTCTGCAGAATCCTGTCTTCCCAATTTCCCTTCTCCAGGTCTGCTGCTGAAGAGAACATCAGGCCTGTGGTCATTTGTCCATCTGCCTGCAAAGGGAGGATTAAGGATCCACGCTGGAAATCCCAGTTAAATTTACCTAAGTGGGAGATTTTTGCCACTTTACACTAGAAAAGCACTTCAGAAATGTGCAGGCAAATAAAAAATAAACCTGTTCCAATCTGTTTACAAAATCTCAGCACTGTCACTGCAACATAAACACTTTATGTTTTTATGTACTTTGGTGCGAGACATTCCCTGTCACTGGTGCAGTTTGCAATTACAGGGAAGTGAGGCAGAAAATAGCAGCTCCAGAATGGATTAAAGCAATGAAGTTTGAACTATTATTTGAAAGGTTGTTGTTATTTTAATAAATATTTAATCTCCTCAGCCTCATGGATCCCTAATTGATCTTTAACTATTATTGTTCCTGGACGTTTCTCATCAACTTCTAATTGCTGGTTTAAGGCAATGGGGAATCGAGAGGATAATGACAGTGGCTCTGGGAGATTGTTACAACATTCAAACGTACTTAATAAAATATTTTGAACAGCTCTTTGCTGGGAAGGAAGGCCTGAAGTTCATATCAGCTCCTGAAATGTGTTTCTCACAGTTCCATGATCATATCCCAATAAACCATTCCTAATAATTCAGAGTTTATATCCAATTTAGATGAATCTATAGAAAAATGAGATTGTTAAAAGCTCTCCATATTAAAGGAAGGAAAGCATTTCATAGCACTGAAATAAAGCTTTTTGGCTGGTTATTGGGAAATCTCTTCCAGGATTCATGGAGAATGTTAGGAAAACACCCTTTAAAATCCATTTATATTGTTTTAATAAATTATATAGTTCAACCCCTTGCCGTGGGCAGGGACACCTTCTACTAGAACATCAGTAGTAATTTACTATTATTATTATTATTATTATTATTATTATTATTATTATTATTATCATTATTATTATTATTATTATCATCATCATCATCATCATCATTACCATTATCATTATTATTATCATTATTATCATTTTTATTTTAAAACACTACAATCACGTATCAAATTATTATTTGATAAGTGATTGTACTGTTTTTAAATAATAATAATAATAATAATTTAGATTGAAAACATTTTAAAAGATTTAAAACCCCTATAATCACTTATCAAATTATTATCAATACTAATTTGATAAGTGATTGTAGTGTTTTTAAATCACGAATGTTACTATCAGTATTGATATTATTATTATTTTTATTGATGTCATTAATATTTAAACTGGTCAGACCTAAGAATTGATGGTAGGTTCCATCATATTGAAAAGGTAGCAGCTTTTTCTTATATTTATGTTTCAGTTTTGAGACCCTTAGCATGACCAGGAAGCAACAGAGAAATTTAGGCAGCAGGAGGGAATTTTGCATTGCGCATGAGAAAATGATGATTATATTCTTTTTTTGGAATTTATTTGCAGTAAAGGTAAGTTTGTGGATTAATATTATATATATGTACATAATGGGATTAGAACATGGAGTTGGATTATGTTTTTAGTAGTGGTGCAGAAATAGAACCGAGGGTTGGGAGTAGAGGATCTTTAAAGCCTCAATTCTTTCTATGATTCTCTGTCTCTATTTAGTTAGTGTTAAATTTACAAAACCCTCTTTCAATTAGCAGATATTTTGTTCTTCTGTTTGGTATTCAACATTATTTATATACACTTTTTTAAACTTTCCTTAAGAAATAGTAGAGGTCTTACCACATTTGCTGCTACACAATGGTATTTGCTAGAGGATGACTCTTGCCACCACTTTGGTGACAAGTAAGTATTGAAATGTGTTTGAGGATTTCAACCATAATTAATACTTTGCTAATATATTCCAGGCTTCACGCTTTGCTAGGCACAGACACTGCCTAGGAAATCAGAAGTGATTGAAGTGCTCTGAGAAGCATATGCTCATTCTGATTTTCATCCTGATGCCACAAAAATTTCAAATGGACTCCCTGTGAACAGGCAATGAAATGAAATATTGTTTTGTGAACACAGGTCAGGCAATTGGCCATCGTGTTCCTGGGTCAGGAGCAAGCAATTTGCATCAGTTTGCATATTTATATTTGGGAGAAGATGAGATCTGCTGTTTAATTTCTTTTTAAATGCTTCTCAGTGGCTGAGAAGAAATGTGCATTTGCATTTGATCCTTTGTGACATTGTGCAATATTTGTGAGTATTGTTGGTGAATCTAAATTACCCCTGGCTGATTAGAACAGCTCAGGGCTGGCTGTACAATGGCACATACAAATATGAATGTTTGTGGGGCTTGAGATGAGATTCCTGTTCCAAATTAATGCAGGTCTTCCGGACCTGAGAGGAGCTACAACTTTGTAAGAGAAAGTAGTCTTTGGAAGGACATGATTAAAGGGTTGGATCTTCAAGGTGATGAAAATGTGAGCTGGAACCAGAGCTCCCCTGCCCTGGGCTGAGCCCCCAGCCTGGGCAGCAGGGCAGGGGGATTCTGCCCCTGGGCTCAGGTGAGACCCCACCTGCAGAGCTGCCCCAGCACAGGAGGGACCTGGAGCTGCTGCAGAGAGCCCAGGAGTGGTCAAGGAGATGCTCCCAGGGCTGGAGCCCCTCTGGAGCCAGGCTGGGAGAGCTTAGGGTGTTCGGCTGGAGAAGAGGAGGCTCCAGGCACATCTTAGAGCCCCTTGCAGTGCCTGTAGTGACAGGACAAGGAGAAATAGCTTCACACTGAGTTTAGGTTAGATATTAGCAAGAAATTCTCCCCTGTGAGGGTGGTGAAGTCTTTGCACAGGGTGCCCAGAGAAGCTGTGGCTGCCCCTGGATCCCTGGAAGAGTCACATACTTCTATTCCATAGAGGGATTTTTTTTTTAATCTTCCTTCCAGTTCACAGTTGATTTAAGAAATCCTTTTCCTAAATCTAGAAACTTTTAATGATAGGATTTCTTAATCAACTGTGATTTTTTTTAAACTGCCTCCCTGAGAGTTCACTGCATCACTCCAATTCACAGAGGCAGACACAAATTCCTACCTGTGGTCTCAGAGCAGGTGAGAGCTCTGTGAGGCTGTTAGGATCTGCAGTCCCACCCACTGACCCACTGCCTTCCTGTGAAATCCAAATGCCTCTGGAGCTGCTCATTCCACAGGGTCACCACGGACAGCTCCATTTAGCCCGTCATTATGGCTGTGATGAGGGTGGTGCTTACAGGGCAGGCTAATGATAACATCACGCTGCAGAAATTGCTAATTAAAGTCACTCCACTTTTTGGATGTTTTTCTTAATTAGTCCCAGGAGAAATGGGCGGAATGTTGAATTTCCATGCTGATTAGAAATAAAGGAGCTGCTGCTATTCAGATTTTATTTTGGAAAAAAAAGAGAGTGGCAGCTGCAGAGTATTCAGAGGGTAGATGAGCCCCTCATATGACCATTTTTAATAAACAATTTCCCAGAGGCACATTCATTTCTTCCCCCCCCATTCAGCAAGTTTATAATGCACATCAACCTAACAATTCACAAGCTGACATCTCTCTGAAAAAAAGTAGGTTTAGATTGGATACTGGGAAGCTGGGGCTGCCCCTGGATCCCTGGCAGTGTCCCAGGCCAGGCTGGATGGGGCTTGGAGCAACCTGGGACAATGTAAGGTGTCCCTGCCCATGGCAGGGTTGGCACTGGATGATCTCTAAGTTCCCTTCCAACCCAAACCATCCTGTAACTCTAATTCTATATCTACAGCTCATAACTTCAAAAATTTTCCCAACAGAAACCTCAACCAAACTCTAAGCCTTTGAGGGAGTAAAAATATTTCTTAATTTTCATCAATTGTAACATTATTGAACATCATGCAAAGAAAACTTGTTCTTTCAGTAAAAATTGGTTGTTTTTAAACTTGGTTTGATCTTTTCTTGATGCACACCCCCGTGTTTTGCACTGTGTGCTGCTGTTCTGTGGACACAGGTAATCAAGAATGTGGAAACAGGGCTCTGCAGCAGCAGAGGGCATTTGGCAGGAGGAAGAAAGAATTGATTCTGCTTTTCCTGGTCAGATCAGCTCCAGAGTGTGGTGCCTGTGTGCATGTAATGAGGAGCAGCCAGGAGAGTGATTTAAAGTGCCAATTCAGAGGGGTAAAGTGTTCTGTGCATTAGAGTAAGTGGCAGAGGAATCATGAGGTGCATCTGCTTTGGAACATTTAGAAAGTTGTAACCTAGCAGAAAATGAACTCAGTGCTCAAATCAGTGCACTAATTAGAGCTGAGCTTTATTCTGGAATTTCACCTCTTCTTTGTGACATTTAAGTTACAAAAACATGTGAGCAGGAGAGCTTAGCTCATTCTTCCAACTGTGTGCAGGAATTATCATTCTGAGAATAAGCTTGTGTTGAAACTGGTGCAAATAAACCAACAGGAATCCTAATTTAATCTTTTTTGTCTGCACATGTGGATGTACCTATATGTAGATGTGTCATCATAATGAAATTTTATTGAAGAAGTTAAAATATCCTGGAAAAAAAACCTCAACATATATTAAACTGTCAGATTGCCATTTTTCAAAGAAGTGTATTTATTCCATTTGTTATGTGTATAAATGAGGATCCATCCTGCTTTTATGAGCCAAATAGAGCCAATTTAAGCTGCTGAAGGAGCTGCAGAATGTAATAGTTCACTCCAAGTCCTGTGAAAGGATTTATTGCCACATATATAAGTCACCTAATTTTGTTGTTTCTGCAGCTTAATATTCGACTGTAAAACTTACCTGAGTTCAGTGTAATGCATTTTTATGGCTTTTTCTGTAACTAAAGCAGGGTTTGTGGAAGCAGAGCACTGCTGGGAAGAGGCAAGGACAGGCTGCTGGCTCCCTCCCATCCCACACTCCCACAGGAATGGCCTCAGGGGCTGGGACAGATGGGTGGACATCTCCCACATCTCACCAGGAATGGTGTCTGGCCCATCCAGAAAAAACATCCTGAGAGGTACCTTTGAGAGAGGGAGAGCATTACAGCAAGGGATGAACAGCCCCAACACACATTTTGGGATTTCCTTCTCAACTGGGATCTTTGCAATGAAGGAAAGAGCTTTCAACACTTCTCTGATCTCCTGGCCTCAGCTGACACCCCCCCAGATTTTGCACTGGTGAGCCCTGTTCACTCTTTTCCTGTCACTTAGATTTTACAAAACTTGTCATTTCAGTAAAAATTGGTTGTTTTTAAGCCTCTGAGTTTTGTCTCAGAATGAAGGATTGCCTTGTGCTCCTGTGGTACCTGCAGTCCTGGCCAACACAGTAGAGAGCAACCTGGAAAATCCAGGACTGAGCAAACCAAGGGACTCCTTGGCAAACTTCTTGCCGTTCTTCTGCATATCAAGGAGAAAAGGGAGTTAAATGTATGTTATGAAAGAAGCATTTCTGGTGGAATCATCCACAAAGTGTTAATTTAGGGGTTGCTGAAAGCCATTTTGAGCTTGTTCCAGTTAAATTATAGCTTTAGGGGTTGCTGTTAAGGAATCCTGATGTTTCTGATCAGCTTTTAGTGAAAAAATGGAATACTTTAGTTCTTAGGTTATCAACTGCTTTTTTTTTCCTTAGCACACAAACAATCCTCAACTTTCTGTGTACAGAAAATCCCACATTAAAGGAAAGGCCCCTAGAGTGCAAAGCACATTAATGATTTTTTAATTATTATGACTATATTTCAGAGCAAGTGGATTGGAAATGTTCTGATTTAATTTTGAGCTAATTGTAAAAGCTTATTTCCTTAGATGCAAAGTTCCAAACCCTTACCTTAATTGAATGCACATTTGCTCAGATTTTGTAACAAGAACATCTAAAATTAGAATTCAGACACAATAGTGCTGGGATTTGCAATTTAATACAAGACCTTTAGGAATCCTGACAGTTTGCTCCGGGGGATGAAATAACTGTTGCCACTTTAAGAGATAAATTTTCTCACTATTATCTTTGCAGCATTTATGCAGCTATGACTAAGAGTGACAGAAGAACTCTTTACTGAAATAAATGGCCTGGTCAACAACCTTTTGGTGGCAGATAAAAGCTTCGTGTCAAGTGACTTCAATGACCAGGCAGGAGGTAACCTGGCAACCTGCAATAAATAAAAGGCCCCCATGGAACAGGTCAGGAAGCATCAAGGAACTTTCTGCTCCTCCAAAAGTTCCTCCAGAATAATTTAAGGAACAAAGGGATGCTGCTTCAAGGTGTTCAACCAGCACAAAATTGTTTTGAAGGCCTGCTGCCTGTTGATAATTATATAGGATAGAGACAAATGTCTGAGGGGGAGAAAAATGGAGCCATCTAAAAAGGACTTGGCTGTTACTTCACCCCACATTCCCAATTACTTTTGCACTTTTTGTGGTGATATTGCCCTCAGTGAATGCAAGAAACACAAGAGAAGGAGAAAGGAGGAAAGGTGTTCTGGAAAAATACAACCCTGCCACGTGGATGCCAGTGTGAGGAGGCAGAAATGAGGGATCACTAATGAAGCTGAAGCATAAATGGTGTAAATAAAGCTGTATCAGTCATTAATACTGCTACTACTGAAAACAATCTTGACTTGACTCAAAATTGGGTAACTTTGGGGCAAAAGCAGAATTCTGAAGGCAAAAGGTCATTGAAAACTATTCAGTTCTGAGTGGTGTTACTCTGCTTCTGCAGGACAGCCACCACCCTGTAATTGCCCATCACAGGCACAGCTAACAGTTCTGGGGGTTGGATGTGCAGGGTCATGCACAGCCCCAGCTCAGCCTTCATGTAGAACATGCACGTGCCATCAGGAGTGAGACAATTCCTCTGGAGGAACTGGGGAGTTGAGGGAACCTGTAAGAATCCCAGAATTATTAAGGTTGGGAAAAGCCCTCCAGGATCACCGAGCCCAAGCTGTGCCCGATCCCCACCTTGTCCCAGCCCAGAGCTCTGAGTGCCCTCCTGGGACACCTCCAGGGATGGGCACCCCAACACCTCCCTGGGCAGCTGTGCCAATGTCTGAGCACCCTTTCCATGCAGAAATTCCTCCTGGTGTCCAACCTGAGCACAGCCTGAGGCCGTTCCCTCTGCTCCTGTCCCTGTCCCTGGGAGCAGAGCCCGACCCTCTAGTTTTGTGATCATTATTTATGCAATAAATTACCTGAACTCCAGTAAAGAACTTTGACTCAAGTTCAGGTTGGACAGCAGGAGGAATTTCTGCATGGAAAGGGTGCTCAGACATTGGCACAGCTGCCCAGGGAGGTGTTGGGGTGCCCATCCCTGGAGGTGTCCCAGGAGGGCACTCAGAGCTCTGGGCTGGGACAAGGTGGGGATAGGGCACAGCTTGGGCTCGGTGATCCTGGAGGGCTTTTCCAACCTTAAGGGCAAGGCCCAGGAAACTGAGAACAGGGGAAAAAAAGGAACCTGGAAGCTCAATTTCCATAGGAACCAGGACTCATTGCTTTGGAGAGTTTTTCCCTAAGCAAAATGTATCCATGAGCGGCATCCTCTGCACAAAGTGACCACATTTGTCCGGCAGTAATACCAGCCCAAAGAAACTAAATTATTGTCTCCCTTCCAAAGCTCCAGAGCAGAAAAGACCCAAATGTCCTGATCTCAGGAGAGATGAAGCAATGTCAACACCACAGGCAAATAATTTCAAGATTAAGCTGTAATTTTTGTGTTTTAATGACCTAGAAAGTGGAGTTCCTTTTCTCTTTTTACCCTGGCAGTTTCTCAGGCTCTATGAAATGTTGCAAATTGGAGTTTGCCTTGTTTTTTCGACAGTTTGCTAATGTATTCCTCCCTTCCCCGACTCGCTCACGCAGGGTCAATTTTCTGCCTATATTACAATTCCCACAGTCCCATTGGGAACAAAGAATGGTTTGTCAGGAGCCTGCAAAAGGAGACAAATGATCTGTGCTCGAGTCTAATAACCTTCCTGAAGAAGACAAATGTGTGAATTGCAGAAGTTTCACCTGCAAAATCTCTACTGATATACTAATTAAGAACAGATCTCTTCAACCACTGCAGAAAAGAAAAGAACAAAAAGAGGTCCGCTGAGAGAGACTGAGGAAAAAATTAAATTAATGGATGAGAAGTGGCTGAATGCTGTCCCAGAATGCTTTGCTGAGGTAGGATTACACACAACCCCAGTGCTTTTTAAACCAGGCTTGGAAAGATTTATTGATATTTGGAGGATCTGTAAACTGCAGAGGGTTTTCCACATGTAATCTCTCCATCTCTGCCCTGTTTTCCTTTCCTACAGCTCTAATTTGGCAAACAAGTCTCTCCATATGCTATTTTTCTTTTTGTCTTCTACTTGTTTCTGAGTTCTTCCTAGAACTCTGTCTTCAAGGTGTTTTTTTCCAGGTAGGTGGGGTTGTGTGAGCAAAGTTATTCCCACCTCCTGTATTTTAAACTGCTAAAATTAAACCACAGCAGCTGCCACCTTTAACCCATGTACCTCACCCCAAACCATCAAACCAACAGCAGCAGCCTGTGATTTATAGGGCTGATCATAAACAGCCCAGTTCAAAATATGGAAAGATAATGGATGAAACAGTTTTTCTACTTTATCACATACACTACAGCTTTTGAGAACAATTATTGTCAATTTTGATTTTAAAAAAATATTTAAAAACAAAGTACCATGCTCCAGTAGTTTGCCATGATGTTGTGCCCATCTGCTGAGTTTTATTTTAACACAAATAGTTCTGAAGCACTTCAAAGTAGCTCATTAATATCCTCAAAGCTTTGGAAATGGCTTCTTTATCAGCAGTAAACTCCTAGGAAAATGCTACATGTGACATAAGTATCAGTGTCTTGTTAAATGAGACCCATTAATTTTTATCTGGAGCAGCATTACTTTTTGATTTTGAAAGACTTAATGGTATCTAATTTTATTTTGCTTTTCAACTTGAAGTACTTAATCCTGCTATTTTCTTATTTGTGAAATATGTGGGATGTCAATGCACTTCAGAGGTTTGTGCTGAGGATAAATAATTCTGAGATTATGAGATGTTCATACAGCAATCAGACCTTACCATGATGGTAAGATGTCCATTAACAGAAATGGATCCAAAAAGAGTTTTTCCACAACAATTCCATATTGCAGCAGAAAGAGATTTCTTTTGGGGCTGTAGCTGTAGCAATGTGAGTTTTATTTTCTTTCTAACCAAAGCTGAAGCGCTGTAGGGCACAGCCACAGGTCCAGAGTGGGATGTGGACAGTACCCAGCCTCTGCACACTGTTTCACATCAATTTGACAACAAAGGCAGGTCAGAGGGAGCCTAAATCTGGAGTCTTACCAGGCAAATACTCCAGCTTTAAATTAGAATGGTTAGTCCACAATAAATGTCTAACTATGTGGCCACCTCTATGCAGGAAAGTTACTATAAAGATATCAGGGGGAAAAAAGAGTGCTCAGAATTATTAGCCGAGTTTTGCATGTGATATCCCCATAAAACAGTCACAAAAAACCTAAAAGTTCCTCATCTCATCCCACTTGCTTTGCTGCTTCTCAGCTGCACCCAAGGACCTCCAAAGGAACACGTGTAGCATGTGTATTCACAGGGAGAGAGTCCCTGGCTGGGAAGAGAAGTTGTTTACTGCGAGAAGAAAGAGCCTGCATGACACTGGTGCTGCAGGGCACTCTCGGAGACTGCTGAAAGTTCAGTGCTCCCTGCAGGGTGGGACACGCCAGGCAGGATTTCTGCCCTTGGAGGAGGTGTGCAGCCTCTGTGTGATCACTCCTGGGAGCCTGCTGGGAGCAACAGCCCATTTACTCACTGCACCAGTGCTTCCTATAAATATATTTATAACCCTGGCATGCCTGCCTTCCCGTAATCTCCAGGGTTTGCCTGGTTCACGGAAAGCCATTATGGGAACTGTAAACTTTTATGCTTGCCCTCTCTAGAAATTGTGTTGAAACTTTTATAACGGAGATTTTTCACCTTTTGCTTGTTTCTCCTGAAATCTTACTCACAAAGCAGTTCTATAAAGAATTTTAAGCATTGTGAGGTGGACCCAGCCAGGTTTATTGTCTGCACCTGCTCCACTTTGTTCTCTCTGCACTTCACTACAAGAGCTCGGTTGTCACAGTCTGAGTGCTGTGTTCACTGTAATAACATTGATAAATACTTTCAGTTCTTACCCTAATTACCTGTGCTGAAGACACTAAAACTCTCCTTAAGAAAATAATTTCTTTAGGCAAGATAGCAGAGTTTCTTTGTAAATGTTCCAAAGAAAGGAGAAGGGAAGAGACAAAACAGGAGTTGTTTTGAGGTGTTGATTTTAATAATATTTTGGCAGGCTCGCTTCTGGTTTTAGGAACTGAAGCAATTATTATTGTCATGCAAACTTCTCTGCTTGGCTTTGTGAAACTATTGCTGAAAAGTTAAAATATTTCCTGAACACTGAAAAAGTCTGTGTGGAATGTGCTTCCCACTGAGCGAGAGCAGCTGAGATGCAGTTAATAGACAGCTTGCAAACCCTCCCGTGACCCTACTGAGGGAGATACCAATTACCATGAGAAATGTTCATTATTGTCCATTTTCCAAGAGATATCAAGCAACAGCTAAGTACAGTTTTCTGCACACCCAGTACATGCACTTGTGTAATTGTCTCTGGGCAGGGAGAGTGCTTCAGGACACCACAAGGGCTACTTCACCTCTGGAGCAGCGCTGTTGGAGGAATTCCTCGAGGGAATGCATCATTAAAGTTTATAAAGTCCATGCAAATCCTCACCTGACAGCCAAGGCCATTTGCACAGACAGAACATCACAGCCCTGCAATGGAAAGAGAAACCCTTTCCTATACTCCTAATTAAATCTGGAAGCCTGCTTCTCTTCTCCTGCCTTTTGGTCCCTGCAGAGCCCTGAGCGAAGTGAAGCTGCTGGGAATTGTTCTGTCCCTCTTTGCAGCTACAGAGGGGGTGTCATTGCAGGAGTGAGCCACACTGGTGACTCCAGTGACCACCCCAAGTGTCCTGCACAGCCCACAGCTCCAGCCTTGTTCACACACTCAGGTGATGAATATACCTGTCAGAATAATAAGTGGCTGAGCCAAGACCTAGTGGGAAAATGTGAGAGAAATGCACGGTCTTGATTCCAAACCCAAACTGGAATATTTGCTCTTTTTATCCAACAGTTTAGCCAAGCAGTAAACCAAGGAGAAAAATAAAATGTACAGCCTTATTAAATTCTACTTGGAGCTGCCTGATACTAAACTGAATGTGAAAATGGAGCCCGGTGTGCTTTATCCTTTAGCAAGGATGGGAAACATTTTCTTTTTTTCTGTAAGAACCCATGTCAAGGCAATCAGAACAATGGCCCCTCCTAGACAGGGCAAAGAAAATAGCAGGGGTGGTGTGGGATGGCAAAGTTTGTGCCATGGGGTGTCTCCTTGAGCCCTAGCTCAGTGGAGGCAGGAACAGGAACCGTCATTATAAATGGGTCAGAGCATCTGTTAACCAAATCAGGAGAGATCAGAATTTGGAGTTCCTGCCTTTGTTTCTCTCCCCAAGTTCCTCTTGTCTCTGGTAAGTCACATCATCCAGAGCAGAGCTGCAGAGTCTCCATGACATGCTCCATTTGGGCTTTCTCCCCTGCCAGGACATGTGACAAGAGAATGAAATGTTCCTTTTCTCCCCCGCTGCAATCCTGCTCTCCTGCCCGTTATGAATTAGATTCACAGGCTGAGCATCTCCCCCTGTGATCAGCTTTCATAACTAATAACGTTCTGCCTTACTAGAGAGAGCTTCTGACTCTGTTCAGACATTTCAAACACTGGAGCACACAGGCTTCTAATTAGTGCTGAAATATTCTGCCTTGCCCTGGCTCCAAAGCAGAGCAAACACAGGCTGGGGAGGCTGCTCAAAGCCAGACACTGACTGCTCTGCTCTGTGTCTCTTGGCTGCCACAACTCACCTGTGGCAGGAATTGGAGGCTTTGCCCTCTTTGAGCACAGGATGTTGCCTCTCACTCTATGGAGCTGCTGAACATTGTTCTCCATTCCAGGTCACCCTGGTTATCACCTCGTGGTTGGGTTTTTTTCATTGCTCCCTGACCTTATCTCTGCACTCTGAATCAGGGATGTGATATCCTTGTTCCCCAGGCCCTGTACATTCATTGGAGCTTTCTTTTGAGACACAGGGTGGGATTGTTGGGATGTCCTGTGCAGGGCCAGGAGCTGGACTTCATGATCCCCGTGGTTCCCTTCCAACTCAGGATATTCACTGGTTCTCTATTTTTCAAAAATCAATTTATCATAACCTTTCAATCCTTGCATCTGCTTAGGAAGCCTAAATCCTCTTGCTCTTCTACTTCTGTACCCCTAAATTATCTTTTGAAGTGGCAGAAACTGCACAAAGATGACATATTTCATCTGGAGGAAGTATCAGCTGCCTATCTCTGTTTAAAAGTGACTCACTTGAATTTGTTTTTATGCATTGCTGGTTGTCTCAGAGCAAAGGCTGCTCGGCAGGGAAAAGAAAAGCTCTGTTGCCTGCAGACAGAGAGCACTAAATAGTTTGTGTATCTCCATCATAAGCATTTTCATGCATCCCTTCACTAAATTAAATAGGTCATATTGCCCTGTGATTTATAACCCAGAGAATCACTTGATTTCAAAGGGACAGCACAGGGTATAAATCAAAGGCTGAGTTTGACCCAACCATCTCTCTGAAAAGACAGACTTTCAGAGCTCCTATTCTTTATTTCTGATACATCCTTTTCGAGATGGGGTGATAAAACTGAGCGTGTGGTTCAAGGTGAGCTCCCACACTGATTTACAGAATGGCCTTACAGCACTTTTCTCTATTCTCTGCTTAGCACTTTGTAACATCTTGTTTGGGTTTTAATCATTGCAGAACACCGGGCAGAGATTTCCACCGGGCTGTTCACAATGACAGCTGGGACGTTTTCCCCTGAGTACTTACAGTTAATTTAGATCCCATCAATGTATCAATTGTTCCTTCCAGCGTGCCTTACCTTGCAGCTGTCACAGTGACTTTCAGCCCTATTGTGCTGCTGAGATACCAGGCTATGTTAAGATCTCTTGTCCTTTCATAGATTAACCGGCTCTTGATAGTTTTGAGAAAATAGTTTCATGGAAATTTGGCCGGTTTGCAAACTCTCATCTTTTCAGCTTTCACAGGTACAAATGTACACAAAGAAAAAAATACAAAAAACAAAACAAAATAAAACCAAAACACAACAACAACAAAACACCCACAAAAACAAACCAAAAAAACACCAAAAAAAAACCCACCAAGGAAAAAATAAACCAAAAAACCCTAAAAAAAACAACCCCAAACCACCAAAACCTGCAATTTCCAGCGCAGAAAATAACACAAATATAATATTTCACTGTCAACACAGCTTTATTTATTATTAGCTCCTGAAGCACACGGCTTTCTCAGCACATTGACAAGGGGTTAACACTTGGCTTCTCATTAAATTAAAAATAATAAGCTGTTGGCTTTCCCCTGAGTCCTGGGAGGATCCAGGGAAGCTGTGGAGAGCTGCTCCCTGAACTGTGAGCCCAGGGCAAAGTGATGCTCAGCTGCAGTGGCATTTCCTTGGCCCACACTCCTGGCACAGAAGGATCTGAGTGACCAGGGCAGGGTTTTGCTGAACCTCTTTGCCTTTTGATCCCATTTATTAGCATTTTAGGCATCACTCTGCTTGGAAACAAGCAGCCTGTGGCAACAGCGAACGCTCATTCATCTCCCCACCACTCCTCAGGCCTTTTCCAGGGTTTAAGGTGACCTTGCAACTTATGAAGGAAAATAAAGGATTGGAGTTAAATGTGTTATAAATGATTGACCTACCTGGATGGCAGCTGATAACGTGCTGGAGGCTGCAGGGTTCAGATACTGAACTTCATTCTGAGTGATAGACGCTATAAAGTGCAGATAACTCACATTGTAACAGCGACATTTCCAGAGAATTGGAATGAAAAATCAGGGGATTGTCCTGCAGTCAGAGACACAGCGTGGCACAAACAGGCAAAAAGAACAATTATGGCAGCATTAAGCTGATAAGAGCAGCATTTTAGAATGATGTAGTGAGTTCAAGAGCTGCTCGCTCTTTGCTCTGCTCAGCCAGGTAGAGGAATGCAGAGTGAAAGGCCAACCTGTGCTGGCACAGCAACCCCAATTTGGGGAAAGGAGGAAAAAAGGCTCAGAGTTGTCAAAGCAGAGCTCCTGAGATGAAACATTTCTTGTGCCTGGCTATGAGGACACTTTGAAGACAGGCTTAGCCTGAAGAATGGTGAAAAGAAACTCATTTATTTCATGCAGTCCTGCTGCAGAAGAGAACAGAGTGGCTTCGGGTCAAAATTAGAGCTGATTGAGATTTTAAACAAAGAGCCCTTAAAATGCTCTTGAATTCAATATTTTTTTTTTTTTAAGTGCAATAAAGCATTCCCTGGGCACAATGGAGACCCTGAACCAGAGTCTGTGCTTGTGACACGTGTGGGGACCTGGAGCTCAAGATCTTGGGTCTGAGCTGACCTCACCTGTCCCCCTAATTACTGAAGGAGCGTATGATTCTTTATTAATTGGAGATTCTTCCGCTAATTTTTCATCCAATTAACCTTTTTTCTACTCAAGAGCTTAAAACACCCTTTCGAAATCTATTTTTTAGATTTACAACAGTTTGTCTTGTTTTTCATTTCACATCATCTCCCGCAGTATTTTATATGCCTGCACCAATATTTTTGTAAGCCCACGTGTTGATTTTGCCTTTTCTTTAAATTCTGGAGTTTGGATTTTGTGTTCTTTCACCATCTACACCCGAAGAAAGCATTAGAAGGAAATCCCTTTCCTGCCTATTCATATATCTTGGATAAAGCAGTGATCCTGTTGCTAGGTTTCATTTTGGAAAAGGCAAATTCACTTGTAAACTCATAAAATAGCAAATATAAATTATTTCTCATGGAGTGAGGCACAGAAGATCAAACATAGGCCAGTGGTTTTGGTCCATATATACATAACAGCCTATAGAGAGGCTGTGAAGCTCTGGTTGAAGAGTCAGGGAAAAAGGGGATTTTCTATTATTCAATTTCTAAATTAACAGCATTATATTCTTTAATTTTGCTATGGGAAACCTCTATGCACATAAGAGCACACAGTGAAAACAAGGTCTCTCCTTTAATTCCACTAGAAATCCTCAAGGGCTGCTCCCTTGGGAGGAAAAAAAAACATGCAAAAAAACCTCTCAGATATTTTGAAGCTCTAGAAATGGGGAAAGAGTCACGATTTTGCAGCAGTTTTGCTGCCCCATCTAAGATATCCTACTGAAAATGTATCCCTTAAACCAAAATCACTCTCCTGGGTGACCTTGCTCCATGTCACAGTAGCTCCAGGCAAAGTGTTTCTTCCTCTTAGGAAATGGTCCCAACAGCAAATCCTTTTACAGGTACAAATGCAATTTCCATCAGATTTGAGCATTTATCTGATCATTTTTTGCTCAATGCACGCACTGAGGAGATAATAGAATAAGGGAATATTCTGAGGTAGAAAGGACCCACCAGGATCAGGGAGTCTGACCCCTGTCCCTGCCCAGACACCCCAGCAATCCCACCCTGGGAGCGTCGTCCAAACCCTCCTGGAGCTCTGGCAGCCTTGGGGCTGTGCCCATTCCCTGGGGAGCCTGGGCAGTGCTTCCCCCAGAGGCTGAAGAACCTTTCCTGATATCCAGCCTGACCATCCCCTGGCACAGCTCCAGCCATTTCCTCAGCTCCAAGGAACAGCCATACTCAATATTTTATATTTTTCTTTTTAACTGAGACATAACTCTATTGAGTAATATTCTAGAGAAATTTGCCATGTTTAAAAAAACCCCTTTACATGTCAATAACATACCACGATAATATATATTAGTCTGCAGAAAGCAAACTCCAGCTGCCATGTGAAACTGGAAACATGATAATTACTGCATTTGTAACAGGTGAGTAAATATTTACAGCTCTGTGATGGGAATACTGCAAACAGCAGAGGAGGAAAACTCTTTAGAACAATGATTTGCAATTCCAAATACTTCCATATCATCTTTCATTCACGTTCCTTAAGCTACCTGGAACTACAGTTTTGTTGATAACAGCCTCTATTCCAGGTTCCTTTTCCCCAGTGAATTCTGCATCAAGCTCTCTTCCTGCAGAGGTCTGAAAGGATTTTGTTTACTGCCAGCATAACCTCTGCTGAGTATCTGAAAGTCGAGCTGTTTTTCCTGCTTCATACATCACCTTCACGAGTAAAAAATGTAGAGCTTGGAGTGGAAAGTTTTGTTGTTACTAAAATAAACAGGAATAAATTTGTTCTTCTTTGATTTTGCAATGCCAGAGGCGAGACAGCAGATTGTCAGTGAGACCATGAGATGATGCACAGCAGAGAATGGAAAAAAATCCCAAGGAAAAGATAGAACAGAGCTGGAAAAGATCAATTTTAGATTCCTGCTCTTAACATCCTGTATATTATAAGCAAGGCTGCATTTCCAGATATTTCCAATTGGTTAAACATACAGGGTGATTAAATAAATACATGGAAATGTTGGGTTTACAGGGAAAATCATAATCAAGCTCTGGTCCCCCAAATTATTTTTTGTCAGGTATTGGAATGTAATGCTGGGGAAGGGAGGAGGAAGAGGAAGGGGTAGATGAAGGGCAAGGGAAAGGGGAAAGTAAAGGGGAGGGGGAAGGGAAGTTAACATTTTTGTTCCACCAAGGATCCTCACATTTACTTTCCTGAGTCTACAGTTTCACTTCGTGCATGTAAGTTTTCAAAATCCATCATTATTTACATCCTTCTCCTAATAATTTGTAATAGACCTTGTGTACCTCTAAGTGGAAATGGCAACACTTAATTTAATTTACAAAGCAACTCATGCCTGAAAGCACTTGGACATTTCTGTAGTTATAAAGTGTTTTCAGCTACGTGCAGCTTTCAGCTGGATAATTTTTTTTTTTCCTGCAGTAAGGCTAATCCTGTGCTTTATGTGCAGCATGTACTTAATTCCATGTGGGATTGGTGTCAAGTAGAACACAATACAAGACACAAACAAATGTTGCTTACAACAAGTTTTACTCTTTTTTTTTTCTTTCCCTTCCCACTCCCCCTCCCTGCATTAACAGTTGCCATTTGTAATGTGTGGTTGTGCTGAAATGCATAAATCAGCTGTCACCAGTGAATTTCACACCTTGCTATCAGTATTGTTATGGGAAAGAGAAATACTAATATAAAAACTTCAGATTTCTGAATGGAAGGTTCCCTTCCTTTATTTATGTATTTCTTGAAATACAATTGTACACATCAAATCCTTGGAACAAACAGAATCCTGGAATGGTTTGTGTTGGAAGGGCCTTAAAGCTCATCCCAGTCCCCCTGCCATGGGTGGGGACACCTTCACTAGACCAGGCTGCTCAGAATTCACATGTCTGATATTTCCATGGATATTTTAGCTTCCTGCCACTGCTCTGATTCTCCCCATCCATGTCTCAGTTACGCCTTAGGGCACCTCACCAGGAGGATCCTTCCCTCCAGACCTGCCCCTGAGGACCTGAGCTCCAGCATGGAACTTCCAAGGTCTATGTCTGATTATTTTGTGAAACTCCTGCGCAGAATATTTGCAGTGAAATCCACTCAACCATGTGCATCCCCCTCTCTGTTTAAACAAATCATCTGTGAAGCTGCTGACCTGGTCACCCAGGTAAAAAAGGTTTCAAAATTAATAGCAGTAACCAGAAGTTGCAAGCAATATTATTAAAAATAAATATCCACTGTTCATGTACAGATTGGGAGCTATGAAGATATTTTCTCAGTATTCCCATTTAGAATTAATTGGTTATGTTTAGGTATTAGGAAAAATTGTGGAAGGGGTTGTTCAACACTGGAATTCACAGAATTCACAAAATCACAGAATGACTGGGTTGGAAGAGACCTTAAAGATCATCGAGTCCAACCCATGCCCCAACACCTCATCTAAACCCTGGCACTGAGTGCCACATCCAGTCTTTTTTTAAACACATCCAGGGATGGTGCCTCCACCACCTCCCTGGGCAGACCATTCCAGAACTTTATCACCCTTTCTGTGAAAAACTTTTTCCTACTATCCAACCTATATTTCCCTTGATGCAGCTTGAGACTGTGTCCTCAGGTTCTGTCAGTGTTGCCTGGAGAAAGAGACCCACCCCAGCTGACTACAGGCACCTTTCAGGGAGCTGTAGAGTGATAAGGTCACCCCTGAGTCTCCTTTTCTCCAGGCTAAACACCCCCAGCTCCCTCAGCTGTTCCTCACAGGGTTTGTGCTCCCAGCCCCTCACCAGCCTAGCTGCCCTCCTCTGGATGTGTTTGAGCATCTCAAGGTCCTTCCCAAACTCCAGGCCAGAACTGGACACAGCACTCCAGGTGTGACCTCACCAGTGCCAAGTGCAGGGGAAGGATGCACTGCCCAGGACAGTGGTGGACTCCCCATCCCTGGAATTGTTCAAAAAACATTGTGGATGTGGCCCTTGAGGACATGGTTTAGTGCTGAATGTGGGTTGATGGTTGGATTTGATGACCTTTTTCAAAATGTATTATTCTGTTCTATGATTTGGCTTAACCTGAGGCCAAGAGAACAGCTCAGCCTCTCCTTTGCTTCTTCTCTGTCCCACTGAGGTTTGGGTGCTGGGTTTGTTCCCAGTGGCACTGGGGTCACACCTTGCCTCACGTGAGCTGTCACAGTGATTTGGTACCAGGTACTGGTGCCAGGGGGGTGAACATCACTGCAACCTGCTCCTGCACCAACTCACCCGCTCCATCAGGTCCCAGACACCTCTGGGGGGAAGGATGGCACTTCTGCCTGATGTCTCTTTGCATCTGAGGGGATGAAGGCTTCAAAAACCACAATTCCTTTGCTTGATTGTTCATCATCCGTGCCACTTCCCCCAGCTGTGGTTCCTGGCCCCAGCTGCAGCCATTCCCCATCCAGGAGCAGAGCTTGGACTGCTCCAGGCCTCAGGCTGGCAGAAGGGATGTGCATCACTCAGGTAAATGCTCTGTGCCTCCAGGGAGGATGTTGGCTGCCATGTACCTCCCCCAGCCCTTGCCAAAAAATTATAGCAGCAACTGTGAGAGAAAAGGAAAAAGCAGCAGAAGCTGTTGTGCTCCAGCTGCTGGGAATGTGCAGCTTTTGTTT